>NC_066321.1:615000-775774 GCF_022539315.1 Serinus canaria
GAGCCCAGCCCTGCACACAGCTCACCTGGGCAGTGTGTGAGCCCAGCCCTGCACACAGCTCACCTGGGCAGTGTGGGGTGTGTGAGCCCAGTCCTGCACACAGCTCACCTGGGCAGTGTGGGGTGTGTGAGCCCAGCCCTGCACACAGCTCACCTGGGCAGTGTGAGCCCAGCCCTGCACACAGCTCACCTGGGCAGTGTGTGAGCCCAGCCCTGCACACAGCTCACCTGGGCAGTGTGTGAGCCCAGCCCTGCACACAGCTCACCTGGGCAGTGTGTGAGCCCAGCCCTGCACACAGCTCACCTGGGCAGTGTGTGAGCCCGGCCCTGCACACAGCTCACCTGGGCAGTGTGGGGTGTGTGAGCCCAGCCCTGCACACAGCTCACCTGGGCAGTGTGTGAGCCCAGCCCTGCACACAGCTCACCTGGGCAGTGTGTGAGCCCAGCCCTGAACACAGCTCACCTGGGCAGTGTGTGAGCCCAGCCTGCACACAGCTCACCTGGGCAGTGGGTGTGAGCCCAGCCCTGCACACAGCTCACCTGGGCAGTGTGTGAGCCCAGCCCTGCACACAGCTCACCTGGGCAGTGTGTGAGCCCAGCCCTGCACACAGCTCACCTGGGCAGTGTGGGGTGTGTGAGCCCAGCCCTGCACACAGCTCACCTGGGCAGTGTGGGGTGTGTGAGCCCAGCCCTGCACACAGCTCACCTGGGCAGTGTGTGAGCCCGGCCCTGCACACAGCTCACCTGGGCAGTGTGTGAGCCCAGCCCTGCACACAGCTCACCTGGGCAGTGTGTGAGCCCAGCCCTGCACACAGCTCACCTGGGCAGTGTGTGAGCCCAGCCCTGCACACAGCTCACCTGGGCAGTGTGTGAGCCCAGCCCTGCACACAGCTCACCTGGGCAGTGTGAGCCCAGCCCTGCACACAGCTCACCTGGGCAGTGTGGGGTGTGTGAGCCCAGCCCTGCACACAGCTCACCTGGGCCATGCAGGGGCAGCAGGACGGGCACTCCTGCCCTGAGGCAGAGCACGGCTTGTCGGAGCTGTGCCAGCAGCACGGCCCTGTCCCCACGGGTGGCCTTGTCCCCAACAGCTGCCATCAGCTCCCAGCTGACACGGGAACAGCCAGCTCGGCCCCGACACTGAGATATTAATGCTGCTTTGGTATTCCCCATCGTGTTTCTGACCAGGCTGCAGCAGCCACACAGGGGCAATACATCTGAATTTCTGACCATTCTGGGGAGATGCCATGGGAAGGACCGGCCCCAAACTCCTGTGCTTTCCAGCAGCAAAGCCAGGAGCTTGACACGAGGCAATTCTGGTGCTGCAAAATATTTGGGATAAAGCTGATCACAGCAAACATTCTTTGCCTTATCACTTACAGGCCGTGGATTAGGGGAAAATCCACAATCTCTGTGGTTCCCCTCCGGCCTGGTTCATTCCCACATGGAGGGAGCTGCTTGTACATCAGCACAGCTCCGTGGCAGCTGTGCCATATCCCTGCTACAAGCGTAAATTAACCCACGAAATAATCTGGAGATTATGAAGATTGAGCTCACACTGCTAAGGGCCTGCTGATTCCCTGGCTGGGAAAATGGATCTGCTCTGCTGGAACACTCGTGGCACGTGGCAGCCCAGGCTCACCTGACAGGGAACACGGGCTGGGAGATCTCTCCTGCCCACTGGTGCTGATCTGGGTCAGGATCAAACTCACCTGTGTGTGGGGGCTGCTCCTGGCTGGCAGCCAGAACCCAGGAGGAAAATGCATTTACCAGCCAAAGCCAGGTGGCTGCTGCCCTTCCAGCAGGGCAGTGCAGCACTGCTCACCTGTCACTGTCCCCTCCTGCAGAGCCGAGGGCTGCACTCACTCCTCACTTCCACTTCCCCACGGCAGAGCACTCAGTGCTGAGCTAAGAGGGGACAGCACGGGAAACCAGGTCCTGTTCCCCAAACCCACCCATCCCCACCTCCTCCTTCCCAGAGAAACTTCCCCAAGGTACTCCAAGGTACTTTTGCACCTGCCACAACAAACTGCCAGCGAAAGGAACTTTTTTAGCCACTTTTATTGATTCATGCTTTCAGTCCTTACTCAGTTAAAAACAAGGCACATTAAATACATCCTCTTATTGCTCAATAAACGCATGCGGCTCATTCCAGATATCAAAGGTAATAAATAATGGCAGGAAAACACCAAGACAGTTATAAAAATGACAACCCAGCTTCAAACACAGCATTGAACAGCCCAGGCTGCAACAGGAACCTGACAACAAACCGAAGTGCCACGTGGAAACCTGCAGTGTGTCGGTACACGTATTTATCCACACCCAGACACTGCAGGGATCCCCCCTCCCCACAGGTTATTTACAGTACAAAATACCACAGAAAACCCAGAAATCTTCCCTTCACACACACAATCCCACTCCTGCTTTTCCATCCCAGGAAGGAAAGCCAGTGCCATCTTACAGCTGTTCCACAGTGCATGCACATCAAAGAGCCCAGAGAGCAAAGCCAGCATTCCTGCGGGCACAACGAGGGGACACCAACACGGGAGAGTTTGCCAGGGACTGCTGGGGACACGTGCAGTTGTCCCTGTCACTGCAGGCCTGGTGTGCCGTGCAGGGGAGCAGGAGGTGACACAAGTGCCTGAGACAGAGCAGCCCATGTCCAGGGACACACAGCCAGGAGAACCCACAGCCACATTCCAGATGCAAGATTAACAAGAGAACAAAGAGCATACTTTGGGTACAACACAGAAATCCTGCTTTCCAGGTAAATTCAGGTTATTATTTTAACAATGCCAGTTAGAGAGGAGTGGAGAATTTCTCTTTAAACTGTACAAAAGCTGTTCAATAGTGAAAATACTTTTTCTTTACAAAAAACCTGTTCAACATTGGAAATATTTTTTTCTTCACGTGGCCTGGAAAAGGTCTCATGACTTTTACTTTATTTCCCCTCACACTTTTGTCAACAGCAGAATCCTGAACCCCCTTCCTCGGTGGCTGAGCCAGAATGCCTGTGTGTTACACATTCACCTCCCTCCTGCTGCAGGACGTGTGAGATCTGTTACTGTGCGTTTGGGACACAAACATTCCACCCTTCACCTGAACTTTCTGGAACACAGCTCAAAAGGAAAAGCCTGCAGGACCACAGGAACAAACCCTTTGTTCACTGAAACATCCTTGTGGTGCCAGAAGTGCCAACTCCCCCTTCCTCAGCCCCTGCTCGAAGCACAAAGCCAGAACCTGAACAACATCTACATCAAAAAACAAACTGAACATGCAAAAACCATCTGAACCGTTTTAGGAACTCGTTTCAGGTCAGTCTTACCCTCTTCTTTTGTATCTACTGTTTTTCAACATCCAAATGTTTCATGTTTTTATTTAAGGGCTCTGCTTCTGCAGCCAAAGAGAAGCATCTGCACTCACTGTGCTACATCCCACCAGCCCCAAGCATCTCCATTTGTGTCTGGAGCCATTTTCCCTGTTAAAATATCCAAGGAATCCTTGCTGTTCACTCCTGCCCTGTTGGGCATCCCTGATGGATGCTATTTTCCATCAGTGGACATGGTGATACCAGTTAAATACATCAGATTTTACTTCAGCAGAAATTCTGACCCCTGGGAAGTGAAGCTTGGTTTGAGGTGGAAATTGCTCTACTCAGGGAATCTGGCAGAAGCCAAATCCAGCAGAAAACCAGGTTTGCCTGCCTTGTTCTACCTCAGGCAGCAATCTCCCAGCTGATCTCAGCCCAGCCCAGCAGCAGGAGGACAACAGGCAGGTACAGCAGTGCTGGAAACAGCTCCAGTGAGGGCTCCATGCTTTGGTTTTTCATTTAGTCTGCTGAAAAACAGCCTTTTTTTTCCTAGAAAAGTTAGTAGGATGCAAAACACACACTTTGTTTTTTTCACCGTGTTTGAGCATTTTTAAATTAAACATTTAAGAATGTTGTGCTACCAAAACCTGCCCCATTCTACACAGCATCAGGGTTTGCCCCAAACTTGAAGCTCTTTTTAGCACAAAACACCTTTTGCCTTTATTTTACTGCACAAAGCACCACCTGCAGACAATGCCATTTATTAGAGGCAGTTTATTTGTGTTAACAGAGGAGAAGGGAAGCTGTGCCCAGCTTTCAGCTACATTATTACCTCGGGTGATTAATCCAGGTGTCTTGTTTTCCAGCTGCAATTTCTGAGGGACAAAGCGCTGGCACCACTGGAATAACAGGGCAAACCTACCACCCACAGCAGGCTCAGGACAGGTCTCCACCACCCCCACCCCAGAAATGCTGGGTTTGCTCCTTTGGAACGGTACCTCCATGCAGAACACAGCTTTCCCTCTCTGGCTCCTTGGTGAGGAGGCAGAAGCAGCTCAGAGATTTTGTGTTTGCAGAACTCAGCGCATTTAAGGGCAGGATTCACCCTGAGCACAGCCTGCTCTGAAGGTGAGGGTGCTGCCAAGGTGAAGGGCCGGGGCAGGATTCACTCTGAGGCAGGATTCACCCTGAGCACAGCCTGCTCTGAAGGTGAGGGTGCTGCCAAGGTGAAGGGCCAGGGCAGGATTCACTCTGAGGCAGGATTCACCCTGAGCACGGTGTGCTCTGAAGGTGAGGGTGCTGCCAAGGTGAACGGCCGGGGCAGGATTCACTCTGAGCAGCGCACAAAGGTGAAGGGCCGGGGCAGGAGGTGCTGAGTGTGCCCCCAAGCCCCTGCAGCTGCACTGCCGAGCTCCTGCCGGCACAGCCCAGCCTGGCACGTCCCGGGGCAGTAAGGAAGCCATGAAGGAGGAGGACAAACGCACGGAAGTGTTTCGGGAGAGCTGCCCCGGGCCCGCGGTGCCCGCTCAGAGCCCCCCTCCGCTGCGGTCCACGGGGATGGCCTGGCGGCGCCGCAGGTTCTCCTCGGCGCTCTTCATCAGCACGGCCAGCCTGCTGCCCGACACTCGGCCCTTCTGGATGGCACTCATCAGCTGGGGACAGGGCACAGCGTCACCGGGGCCGCCACCGCAGCCAACACACACACACACCGGCCCTCCCAAACTGCAAAGGCCAGCGGCGGCCCCGGAGCCTGGCCCAGGGCTACCAGAGACTGCCTGGGACAGGCCTGGGGGCAGAAGGAGGGCAAGGACCAAACAGGATCCACCTGGGAGCAGTGCAGACAGCCACCATCACTGGGGGCTTCTCCACGTGGGAAAGCCCAGCAGCTGCACAGGCTTTCCTTGTTTATTTGTAATAGCTGAAGGATGCAGCTCACGGAAGATTCAGGATTTTTTTGCATTTAGGAAGAAATTGTTCCCTATGAGGGTGGGCAGGCCCTGGCACAGGTGCCCAGAGAAGCTGTGGCTGCCCCTGGATCCCTGGAAGTGCCCCAGGCCAGGTTGGAACAACCTGATCTAGTGGAAGGAGTCCCTGGCCCTGGCTTGAAGATGAGCTTTAGGTCCCTCCCAACCCACATCATGCAGGGATTTCATGATTCCTGATCCATCACTGATCCCAGACCTGCCCTTTCCCACCCACATGCCTTTCTCTGGAGAGACACTGTACTTGACTCCCACAATTCTTTCAAATCCAAATTCCTTTATAGACTTTTAAAACTAATTTGCCTCTAAGTCCTGGAAGCTGGACTCTGCTCTCTCCCAGTGCAAGCACACTAGTGCTAAGATTTTAGTTAATTCTTTTTTATCCCATGGATAAAGCCAGCATTAGAGCTGAAATTACCTGCAGCCAGCTCTGCAGAGAGCGTTGGGGAAGCAATTGGCACTTGCCAAATGCAATTTCTGACTCCCAGTGGCTGCAGGAATCCCTCAGATTCCTTCCCCCATAGGAAAAGTTGTTCATTACACCTGCAGCTGGAGCTGTGCAAATGTGCTGTGGCCTTCCCCTGGCCTCCCTCCCAGTTCCAGAGGCACAGGGAGGAGGCCAGGCCTGTGCACAGACAGGGATCTCCCAGCAGCAGAGGCACTGCCTCCTGCCCAGTCGCCCTCCTGGGCCACCAGCCTGCCAGAGCCTGGGGCAATGTGCTTTAGAGGAATGGGATGGGATTTAAGGGCCCTTCCCACTCAGACCACTCTGGCATTCCTCGACTCCTCCTGATTGAACATGGGCTGGTTGCCTTTACGTCCCACCAGCAGTTCCAAGGCTCCCTGTCCCTCCTGGAGCACCACTGGCAGCAGCTGACCCTGCAGGAGCCCAGCCCTGCCCCAGGCAGCTCCTCTGCCCTGGGCTCTGTGCCAGCTGTGCCAGCTGTGCTGCCTGCTCGGGCAGCCCTGTTTGCCCCATCACTCCACGGGCTCTGAGCACCAGGGGCTGCCAGGGCCCCTCTCTGCCAGCCCTCTGAGGCCCAGGCCAGCCCTGCTCTGCTCCCACCTGCAGGCCAGCAGCCCCCAGGCACAACCTGCTCTATTTTCCAACACAAACCTCCACAAATATTTGCCCAGGGCTTGCACAAGTTCTGCGCTGAAACGCAATTACTTGAAAGTTTTCAGAAAGCAAACACTCAAGTATTGGGCACTGACTTAACAGATCCATTAAAAAATTAAACAAACATTTAATGTATTTTGCTCCTTCCATGGCAACCCCAGTTCATTTCAGTGGCACCTTGGTGCTTAGCACTGAGTGCTTCCCTGGAGCAGTGCAAGGCCCAGGAGAGGGCTCAGCCCTACAGTGCCACTGATGCCTCAGGTTTTGGCTTTTCTATTTTTCACATTCTGTGCTGCTTCAGAGTGCAGCTCTGAGCTTCACATCCAGCGCTGCTGAGCTCTGTGCCCAGAGCAGGGAGACAAAACAATTCCTGCTCCAGCTGGGCACCAAGGACAAATGAGCCAAATCTCAGCCCAGGAGCACAAACCCCGTGGGCTGGAGAGAGAAAAACAAGCAGGGTGGGAGTGCCTGGGCTAAAGCTGGGCTGGGACAATGAACTGCAAGGTGGGAATGGAGCAGAGCTGATCCCAGGGAGAGACCCCGTGCCCGGCCGGGCATTTTGGGGCCATTTTGGGTCATCTTGGGGGCAGCTCTGGCTGGGCTCTGGTGCTGCCCCAGGTGGATCCATGGAGGAGATCCTTGAATCAATCCCTGCTTTGTTCTGGGACTCTGCCCAGCCTCTGCTCCAGGGCAGCCTGAACAAGGCATCCCCATCACTGCTGCTCCACACCCAGGCTGCTCTGGGAGATGTGCAGGAGCCACAGAGTGACACAGATTTGCAGAAACAACCCTGAAATACTGCCTGGCCTTTGCATTGTATGGGATGATGTAGGGCTGGCAATCCCTGGTGAGCCTGGTCAGCCTAGCAAAACCACCCCAGGACGCCCCCAAACCCCACAGAACAATTACTGGTTGTTTCAGCTCCAACCAATGCACCCAACCCGAGCAAACTGCAGCTAGCTCAGCCCTGCAGAAAGGGCTGGGCTGCCCAGTGGAGGTACCAGGGTGTCCCTTTCCAGCAGCCAGAACCCAGTTGGGCTATTGTCTCCCATTTGAACAGATCAGCATAAACTCCCAAAGCCATTGGTTCTCCTTTCCCAAGGCTTGTTTGGTTTGGCTCTTCCCCTTCCCCCAAGTTCACTGCAGCCCCTCAGCTCAACTGCTGCATTTTAGGCAAATAAATACTCCCTTTTGCTAATGCTGGACACAACCTGTGAAAATTTTCTGCATTTAGATTCAACAATGCTGCTCTTATCCCCAGCTCATCTCCAGAGAGACAATTACCATTTCCTTTGCCTTGATCTTGTTTGTTTAACTTGACACAGTGAAGAAAGGGCTGACATTGACCAAAATCCCCAGCATTAATTTCTCTCCTGTTTGGCATTCATCATTGCCACCAGGCAGGGGAGACACGGCAGGCTCTGAAATACCACCCCAAAAAAGACTCCTCAAACACCAACCCAGCTGACAAACTGCATGTGCAAAGGGAGTACCCTTGGGTTTGCTTGAAAGCCCCCCAAAAAGCAGATGCATGTCATTTTTTTCAGAGAAACTGGGACAATTTAGGCAATCCAGGAATGAAAATGGGTTATAGGGCCTGGGATGGGCTCTAACTAATTCTTTATAATATTCAGTTTATTATTTAGTTATTTAGTTTATTATCATTATAGCTATATTACTATTTATCATTAGAAATATTTGGTTATTTAGTTGTTTATTATTCAGTTTCTTAGTTTACTCATTTTTATAACAACCCTTATCAGCTGTGGATAATGTCAGTGTGCACACCTGTGCCATGCACCTTCCAATGGACACCTGAATCACTTTAAATATATTTAAACAGCATTTCTGGGCTTAAAATGCCAAATTCAGGTCTGGACTGGGGCATGCTTTGTAAAATGGACCTGTTCTTTGAGTCTGAGCGGGGGAAAAAAAAAAAAAGTAATTCCAAGGTGCTTGAGGATGGCTCTGTGTGCCCGTTGTACCAACACCCCAGGTTACACTCCCCTGGTCTCCAACCCACCCTAAGCAAGGGGGGAAGCTCCCTAGCTGTGTCCCTGCTGCTCAGAAACCAGCCTTTCCTGGAAGCAAAGGAAGCACGTACCTGCAGGAACTCGTTGAGCTCCACCTGCCCGTTTTTGTTGAGATCCACCTCGTTGAGGATCTCGTGGAGGGTGTTCTCGTCTATCTGCATGCTGACACTCTGCGTGGAACGAGCACAGGAGAGGGGGCTCAGCAGCCTGGGCCTCAGCCACTGACACAGGCTGCTGCCAGAGGGAGGCAGGAGCAGGGCCAGCTCACCCTCAGCACACGCTGCACGTCCAGGATGGTGATGAAGCCCTTCTTGTCCTTGTCAAACATGTGGAACCGCTTCTTGTACCTGCGAGCGAGGGGCTGCACGTCAGGGCCCCATGGGCTGCAGGGACAGCAGCACGGGCTGCAGGGACAGCAGCACAGGCTGCCCTCCTGCCCCACTCACCTCTCAATGTCTGAAGGTGCCAGGCTGATCTCAGAGCTGTCTGTTAATTGATCTGTTTTCACTTTGTAGCCCATTTCATAGTACAGGAATGTTTTAGCGGTTTCAAGCTGTTCCTGCAAAGAAAACACAAAACCTGAGCAATAGCAAGTTCTTACACAAGTACTCATTTTTTATACTTTACTATTAGGTCTTCCACTTAACCAGTACTTTTCTAGGGTCCCAAAATAAGGCAGATGAGCTGAGAAGTATCAAAAAGTTAAACTTAGGCACTTTTTACTCTTGGGAAAATGTATCCATGCTAGTAAAAACTTCTAATTTCTGTGTAAATGCCTTCAGGTGCATCCACACCTTCAGTCACTCACAGTCTGTCTGCCCCTTTCAGGAAGAAATGGCCTTTTTAGGCTAGGCCTACAACTTGTCATTTCTCTCCCACTAGATATCTTATTGTGATGATGATTTAGTGTGATCTTTAGTGTGATGATTTGGACTCAGCTGTCCAAAATCAGAAAAAATCAGGGAGCTCAACACCAGGCAGGTTCTTTATGGTTACAGGAGCTTCCTGTGCTGAGGCAGATCTGTTGAAAAGTGTCAGTAAAGCAAAATAACTGACAGGAATAGGACAGCAATGCCAAGCCTGCTTTCATTTCTAAGGCTGGGGAGCAACAGAATGCAGATCTTCCCCTTCCCCTCCACCCCCTGGCCAATCCCAACCCATTTCACAGCCATTTGATAAAGTCTTTAGAATGAAATGCACCAAGTGACTCATTCTGCCGGGAATAAAACATCACTTGTAGCTCTCTATTCAACCAACTGGGATCCTTAACACGGAAACTCCTCAAGCAAAACAAGGCAGCTGGAGCTGAAAAGGGCCCTTTGTACCTTCTTCTTCTGCTCACACCAGTTGAGCTCCTTGGCCATGATGTCCACGATGCGGGGCAGGGCCTCCTCGGCAGCCTGCACGTTGAGGAAGGCCAGGCGGGTGCGGCGGGAGATGATGTCCACGGCAGTGCGCGCGTACTCCTTAACCCCGTACACCACCTGGGGACAAGGGACAGCAGGGCTGGCACCCAGAGCCCACACACGGCTGGGAGAGCCCCCTTTCCTTGGGACACCTTACAGAACCCACCTGGGGACAAGGGACAGCAGGGCTGGCACCCAGAGCCCACACACGGCTGGGAGAGCCCCCTTTCCTTGGGACACCTGACAGAACCCACCTGGGGACAAGGGACAGCAGGGCTGGCACCCAGAGCCCACACACGGCTGGGAGAGCCCCCTTTCCTTGGGACACCTTACAGAACCCACCTGGGGACAAGGGACAGCAGGGCTGGCACCCAGAGCCCACACACGGCTGGGAGAGCCCCCTTTCCTTGGGACACTTTACACAACCCACCTGGAATCCAGTGTTTGTAGATGAAGTACAAAATGGGCATCATATAAATATTTAATTGTGCATAAATGTATTAATATGTGTATATATCGATACACAAAGTGTGCTCAAGGTACAGACACAGAAAATATCTTGGCCTCCCCAAAGGAAAGGGCTCAAGGAGATGTTTCAGAGCCACCAACCTGCTTGTCTCAAGGACAGAATCACAGAAGGTGACATGGTTTTCCCACATACCTCAGCTTCGATGTAAGGAAATTCAGATACCAGACGTTTCCCAACAACAGGCCACCTCTTCCCTGTCACCTGGGCTATTTTGGCCACCTCAAAAGCCTTATCCCCGTAGGTGGTAGCCAGGTGCTGAGCCACCTGTGGAGAGGAAAACAAATCCAGTATGCTTTGAAAGCACATGAAAGAGACATTTTCCTTGACCATTCCCTCATCCCCGGTAACAAACAGGCTGCCATGGGTGTTGGAGAGTGACAGTGTGGGAGGAAGCTCTGTGCTGTGGGAGGCTGGATCAGCACTGCCCCGCTGAGTCTGTGCCACCAGGCCTGACAGCACAGCTCTCCTGCCACATGGTGATCACACTGCTGCACAGCTTGGGGGGCTCCAGGGACCACAGAACCCGCAAGTCAGAGAGTTCTTAGCAGGAAACAGTTAAGATTAGGAGCAAGGAAAAAGGGGAAGATGATGAACAATTACTAACTTTATTTCTGTTAGAACTGTCTCTGTCCCAGCTCTGATTGGGCTCACCAGACCTTTGCCCAAGTTATGCTGGTGCTTGATTTAGGAGAAGAGCAAAGCCCTCCAAGGCAGGAAGGCAGGACTCACCTCACTCTCCAGTCCATAGTCCTGGACCAGTCTGATGTAGAGCGTGGGGCTCCAGTCCTTGGCCCCCTCCAGCTGCAGCCCCATGGTTCTGCAGGAGCCTGCCTGCAGGCTGTGCTCGCGCACGGCTGCGTCGATGGTGTCCCGTGCCATGGCACGGTAGGTTGTCCACTTCCCACCTGGGGGAACAGTGCTCACCTCGTTATTTGGGGAAAGCAGCAGGAACACAAGCTGTTACATCCTACAGACATATCTATGTATTCCACAGAGCACATGACTGGTGACAGGCTTGCTCCAAGCCAGTCCCGCTGCCACGGACAGAGCAGTTTGGTTATAGGAGCAGAAGAATTCCCACAGAACAAGATTTTTTCATGCAATACCCTGGGGAAGCCCAGCAGTATTTAAGGAACCCCCAGTACCTGCAATGGTGATGAGGCCGCTGTCGCTGATGGTCACGACGTGGTTCCGGGACAGGGACTGGGTGTCCTTGGAGTCAGGGTTGGTCACCAGGGGCCGGATGCCACTCCAGGCTGCCAGCACATCTCCTCTTCTCACTGTGCAGAGCCACACTGAGGCACGGCCAGCCCGAGCCCAGGGGTGCCCAGTTCCCACTGGGCACTGCCAAGGGCCGCTCCACACCCTGCTTGGCCCCGAGCAACCCCCAGAGCCGGGGAGAGCCCCCAGAGCCAGGGGATAAGCTGAGCTATGGAATCCCAGAATCACTGATGTTGGAAAAGCCCTCCCAGTCCATTGAGTCCAACTGGTACTGATGCCCACCTTGTCACCAGCCCAGAGCCCTGAGTGCCACATCCAGGTGTTCCCTGGACAGCTCCAGTGATGGGGACTCCAAACCTGCCTGGGCAGCTGCAGCCTGACTCCCCCTTTCCATGAAAATTCTTCCCAATGAATCTGAACAGTTCTTACATTGTATTTTATAAACCAAAATAAAGTTTGTTACATGAGTGTAACTTCCTTTCAGATCTTCCAAGCTTTTCCTCTAGACTGAAGGTTATTATTCCAAGATTTCCTCTTGACAAGCCATCTTTATCCGCAGCCTTCACCCTAAGTGCAGTTACCAATTTGCTTTGTACTGAAGTCTTTGGAACATGTTTTTAATACAACTTTCAAATGACCGATAATTGAAAAATCACTAAAAGGGTGTAAAAAACATCCCCCAAAGAACACGGAATAGATTTCCGAAATCAATGTGCTCTGCCAGCGTGTTCAACCTGCCAAAATGAAGTGTTAATCACAGACACAAGACCCTGTATTAGGTTTATAAACTAATGAAACTACAGAAAGCAGCACGCGTGACGCTGTAATTAAGCAGCTGGAAAGTGTCCAAGCCTGTGGAAGTTGATAACCCTGGCACTAGCTCTGGCAGCAGAGGCAGGGCTGTCGAGGGGTGATACGGGCAGTGCCGTTGTTATTTCAGCTCCAGCCATCTATAAACAGTAACTGCACAGGAAAACCTGCACAGGAAAACCTGCCCAGGCCCAGCTGGGCTGAGCCAGAGGGATTGAACACTTCCGAACATGCTGCTGGAAAATACGCGGGAAACCAGGGAACGGCCTGGCTTGGGACAGACCGTACAGCCCATCCCATCCCACCCTGCCATGGGCGGGCACACCTTCCACTGTCCCAGGCTGCTCCCATGCCCTGTCCAGCCTGGCCTTGGGCACTGCCAGGGATCCAGGGGCAGCCACAGCTGCTCTGGGCACCCTGTGCCAGGGCCTCCCCACCCTCACGGGGAGAATTTCTTCCAAATATCCCATCTAATCTCTTCCTATTCACATTCCCATCTCCTTCCCTGGTCTCCTGCACTTCCAACACCAACTGCTGCTCCAGACACCGAACAGGAGCTTCCCTGGACACTTCCAGAACTTCATACAAGATGCAGACAACAATTCTCCACTTCAGGAAACAAGGAATCGATCATTTCCCATCTCCAGACAGCAGGTTTTCCTAAACCTAAGTATGTTACAATGTTCCTGCCTGAGTGCTTTTCAGACTTATTTTATTGCTGCTGCAGAAACACAGCAGTACAGAATAATTTAAATAAACCAAACCCTCAGTCTGGAGGGAAGATGGCTGCCCAGGGCAGTGGTGGAGTCATCCTCCCCGGAGATGCCCAAAAAACAAGTGGATGTGGCACCTGGGGAGATGTGTTAGTGGTGGAGCTGGCTGGTGATGGACTGGAGCAGCAGCACTGCACAGCTCATGCTGACACCTCAGCCCACCAGCTTCAGACAGGCAGATACCAAGAGCCACAGCTTCAGGCAGCAGCACATTGTCCCCCAGGCTGGAAGGCCCCCCCAGGCTGGAATGGCCTCCCCAGGCTGGAAGCCCCCCCAGGCTGGAAGCCCCCCCAGCCCTTCCCAGCAAGGGCTCCCCGGGGTTACCTTCCACGGCCGGGCCCAGGTAGTTGCGCACTTCGCTCAGGATGAAGTTGACGTCCTCCTCGGTGGGGATGGGGTGGGCAGTGACATCTGTGGGGCTGTCCGTGGTCCCTGCAATCGTCATCTTCTCCCAGGGCAGGAAGAAGATCACTCTGCCATCGCTGGTGTCCGGGTCCAGCAGCCCCATGTTGTCAGGGCTGGAAGACAGGAGGGGCCTGGCTCAGACCAGAACAGGGGGTGGCAGCTGGGGACTGTCCCTGCACCCCCAGTGCCCAGGCAAGGACTGGGACACAGCATCTGTTCCCAGGAAAAGGGGTTAATAAATCAACAAATAATGGATTTCACGTGTGGCCAAGACACAGCTTTAAACAGATGTCCCAGCAGCTTAGTGAAACAAGGCCTGTGGTTGTTTTTATGCCATAAAATCACAGTGATTCCTCCAATCTGCCTCCACAATAAAGGTGGAGCAGGAGGGGTGAGGGGTGGTGACTGAGAGGAAAAGGAGAACAAAGAGAAATGTAGACATTTAAGGAATATCCTTGCAGTGACACTAAGCCTGAGTTTGTCACCACCTGCCATTTGAGCAGGAAGGAACACCCACAGACTCCCGAGGGGTTTGGACCAAGGAACGTGCTCTGAGTGCTCCCAGCTCTGTTCCTGAATGGGGAACTGTGCTTTCAGGGGAAAAAGGCAAAAGAGACACTCAGTGGATGCTGCTACTCAGGCATTTTTCATTACTTCTGCCAGTGCTACAACAGAATGATTCAGTAGGAGGATGAAAAACCGTAGTGCTTTGGATAGATTTCAATTCATGCATCAGGTTTTTCTGGTGTAATGTAAGAAAGATATCCACAGGTACAAACCCACTGCCTTCTCATGGCTTATTAAAAGCTCTGCTTGGATTTCAGAAAACAGAAGGCTTTTATAAACACTTCAAAGTAAACAGCTTTTTATGTAGGAAAACATTGAACTGCCCCTTTTTTCGATCATTTTTCCTTCAAGGACTGATGCTGACTTTCATTTGAGGTGCAGCAGCTCCCTTTACAAACATGTGCAGTAAGGTCAGGGCTCCTCAGGCTGTGCCCCTGCTCCTGAGATACAGGGAGCACTTGGAAGGAGGGCAGGAGATGCAGATTTAGGTGGCAGTTATGGACTGTGGGGGGAATTTTCAGTGGACTCAAATCCTAAGGCAGGCAAAGACCTGCTTGGGTGGGATTTACCTATTCAAGCTGAATATTGCGTTTTTAGGAAGTCTGAAGTGATTACTGAAGGGAAGTTGGCAATATCTGGCAAGGCTGGGAGAGAGGCTGAGAATTTCATAGCTAGCATGTATATTAGACCCATTTTAGCTGATATTTATAGACAGCTTAGGCATATGGTGGCAGAGGTACAATCTAATAGGGGAAGTCAACACAGGTTTGGGAAAGGTAAATCACCTCAGACAAATGATTACTTTTTAAAATGAAAAAGCTGTTGATTTAGAGACAGAGGAAATCAGAGGTTTAATATACAGTACCAGAATTCAGAAACTTCATAGACATTTTCTTCAAAGTATGAAATTTTTTTGATGTGATTTCATAAAAACTGCTAAAAACAACAAAGATAAACAAGCAAAGACTTCCAACTAAGTTTCCCCATAGCACCTCTGGACTGAAGTGTTTCAGATTGTACAGCAAGTGCTGAGAAAGGCTGGAACAGTTTTTCATATGCCAATTATTTACTGAATCACTGATACCAGCTATCCTGGGAAGCTCTCTCTCCATGCCCTTTGCCATGCTTGTTCCAGCTTATTTAAATAACTAAAGAACCACCCAAACAAATGCAAAATATGGTGTTTTGCATCAGAAAGAAGCATCTTAACACCCAAATACTGGCCTTCCTGAGGCCTCAGGAGTCATGCTGCTGCACACCAGGAACACCTCTGAAAGAACACGATTTTATGAGGCAGGAATTCCTACAATTCCACCATGGATGGGAGAAGGAGGTAAGAGCCTTGTAGACGTGGTGAGATTTCTCTTTAAAGATGGCTAAAATGGGCAAATTGAGGATTGGAAATTCCAACATAAAGCAATGCCTTTACAGGGAAATGTAGAGGCAAAAGGCCTGGGAGATCCATGGAAGGTCTTGGATCCATGGAAGATCTCCAGCTGAAGAAGCATTTGACTAAAGCACCACAAACTCTGTTAAAGAACGATAAAAAGTGACCTTCCATAGAGAAGAAGTGAGGTGCAACAGGCAAGTTTACCTGGAATGTGGAATGCAGAACAGATAGGAAAATTCCAGAAAGACAGAAACATCTGAAATTGGTCAGAAGGGAGAGGAAAAAGCCTTGTCTTCACAGACACATTCCAGGCAGGAAGCCTAATTAATGAGGGGAGGAATTCTGGGACTATTAATGAAGGACTTCAATGAGTAAGAAACCCATGGGGAGTGAATGCATTAGGTTAACATTAGTTTTACAAAATCTTGACTATATTTTTGACTAAAACCTTCTAGATGTTAAAAAAAAAAAATAATTTGTGTGACTGTGGGCCAGAATCCTGTAACACATTCACAGGGCACACGTGGACACGGTGAAATGCCAACCTCCCTGTGCTGAGCAGTGCTCCTTGGCACCACGAGAAGGAAGGCCTGATACAACCAAGATTAAATCCCACGAGTGTTTTCTATTTAGCAGACAGTTCCCTGCTTTCAGCAATCCCACTCCAAGGAAATTCAGTGCAGTGTTATCTTATCAGCTGTGCTGTGGAGGCAGCGTGTGGGCAGATACTATTTTACAAGGAAAGTAATGCCCACATGCTGACATACACCGGGGAACATGGAGAACAAGAATTCTCCACATTTCCAATTAAAATTATTGGGTTATTACAGAATAAATAAATCAGAGCTCTCAAGCGTATCCAGCCATCTTCTACTTTGAATTTACTAAAGCTTTCCATGTTTTTGTGTAGGGCCATAAAGCTAATCACACACATCCTTCTCCTGGCATATGAGGAAACTGGGATTACAGCCCATTTCTCCACATTTTTAGTACTTTAAAGCAGCTATCAGGTCATTTTACCATTTTTTCACGGAGAAAGATACAAAAATGAAAAAAAAACCAGAAGAGAATGAAGGGGTGATTTTACAGAGGCCAAAAATGCCTCAATTTTACAGTGTGTGGTGGTGTCCTGTTGGGACAGCTCTGGCAGAAACACCCCCTGGTGCACTGGAAGGCTGAATTCCCATTCTGAGAGGGGCTGTGGAAGGCATTACTGCAAAGGCACTGTATCAACACAACTGGGCTAAGTCCATGAAGGGGAATTTCCATTAGGATGCTAATGACTTCAGGAACCAAAGGTAATATTTGAGTTCCGACTGACAAGGCTGGCTCGGGAGAAGGGGATTTGGCTTTGCACAGCAAACAGGGAGAGCAGCAGGAGACTGCAGGGAGCAGAGAGCCACGGGAACCTCACCTGGAACACGGAGAGCACGTCCTGGCCACCAAAACCCCCAGGGGTGGGAGGGTGGGCTTGAGGCCACAGCAAATGTGGTTGTGCTACTCTGAGCTACTTCTATTGCCTGTGACAGTAATTATTACTGATTACACTGCCCATCCTCTCACTTATTCGGTGCTTCTGCACTCCTGTTTTGTCTGAGCAGAGCCACATCCCAGCAGAGTCACTGCACAGGGAGCTTCATACATAAAGGCAGGCAGTGGAACAAGATGATCTTTAAAGTCCCTTCCAACCCAGACCACTCTGTGATTCCATGATTTAACAGGACAAGAGATTCTGTATGAAGGTGCAACCTCTCTGGAAGGTTTTACATGCTACTTGTCTCCCTGAGGGGGTGACCAAGCAGCAGCACAGTCAGCTCAAAGGCATCACTGAAACAGGTGCTTTCACACCTGGGGATGTGCTGCCTAAACGCCTTCTGCTTCAGCAGGAGTCCTGCCTTGGGCAGCTCTAACTAAAAACTACACGGCTTCAGTCTGTTCTGAATAGAGGAAATTGTTCTCCTCACCGGCACAGCGCCAGGATCCTCTTTGAAAAACACAAACAAAAATCAGACTCAAACTGTGCACGGCGAGCTGCCGCAGAGCCAGCGGTGCGCCTCTCCCAGCTGATTTATTCCGCGGCAGCAGAGACTACAAATGGTGTCACACGGGCAGCAGGCTCCCCGTGCCTCACCTGTAATAACCAGGCATCACGATATGCACGCCTGCACTGGGCTGACAGATGTTGGGCACCTCCTGATCATCCATTTTGCGGACTGAGTCTGTGAAAGGTCCCGTGGCATTGATAACGCACTTGGCCATGACATCGAACTCCTTCCCTGCGAAAGAAAACAGTATCAATCACAGACACCATTTGTTTCCTGCTCACTGATGCTCTTTGTTATTCATCTCTCTATAAACTCAACCTACTGTAAAGTGTACCCTGTGTGTGCGAACACAACAGCTGGGATGGGTTCTAAAAATTAACTAAGT
This sequence comes from Serinus canaria, assembly GCF_022539315.1. NCBI lineage: Eukaryota > Metazoa > Chordata > Aves > Passeriformes > Fringillidae > Serinus > Serinus canaria. Next base: position 632,976 of record NC_066321.1, read on the forward strand.
GTTCACCCAACACCAGATTTGAGAAATGTTTTAGACTGGAATCCCAGCTTATCTGTAAGGGCAGAAGAGAGGCAGGCAGGGTGGAAGTTGCTCAGCTGAAATCTGCCTCTCAAGAAGAGAGATTTCAGTCTCAGCCCGCAGACTCGGTAAATGGGATTACTACTGTACAGCACGGAGCCTTTTACAATGTCATCTTTGCTTGACAGAAGGGCTGGGATACAAAGCTCAGTCTGGCCTGCCAAAACACTGGGGTTTGAGTGAGAAACGTGACAGAAGTGGAAGCTGAGTGACACTAATGGCACGGCCCAGAAAGATGGCTCCTGTGCTGGTTCAGGGCTATTTGCAGATGGCAGTGGCCCTGCTCCTCCCTCCTGTGTTATCCCAGGGTGCCACTGTCCCCTGCAGCGCACCCCACACACCCCACTTACCTGTGAGCATATCCCTGCAGGGGGACCCTGCACACCCCACTCACCTGTGAGCACATCCCTGCAGTGCAACCTGCAGAACCTGCACCCACCCCAAACCCCAAAACACACCCCACAGACCCCAGACTTACTGGTGAGCACGTCCCTGCACCACCCCCACAGGGCCATAGCACAGCACACCCCAAACACACCCCACAGACCCCAGACTTACTGGTGAGCACGTCCCTGCAGCGCACCCCGCAGACCCCAGACACACACCCCAAACCCCAAAACACACCCCAGACCCGAAACACACCCCACAGACCCCAGACTCACTGGTGAGCACATCCCTGCAGCGCACCCAGAGGACCAAAGGTCACACAACCCCAAACCCAACCCACAGACCCAGCACCGGAGCACACCCCAAGCCACCCCACACGGAGCCCGTTCCCTGGCAGCACACCCTGCGAGCTGCCAGACGCAGCGCCCCCCGTAGCCGCTCAGCATGCCCAGGTTAATGGCCGGTGAGCGTCCTGCAGGGCGCGACAGCCGTCGCCCCAGACAGCGCGCGCCCACGGCGCTGCAGAAACGGACCGCACAGCCCTGCACACGGCCGCGCCACGGACGTCAGCCGGTGCACATGCGCCTGTGTCACGGCCGATGGCCTCGCAGGGCACCGCACCCAGGGCCCGAGCAGGGGCGGGCGGGGAAGCGGCCGCACCAAAAAAAGCGAGCCACCGAGGGCCGGACTGCACCACACGGGCCGGGCCAGCCCCACACGGGCCGGGCCTGCCCTGTGCCTGCCCCACACGGGCCGGGCCAGTCCCACACGGGCCGGGCCTGCCCCACACGGGCTCTGCCTGCCCTGTGCCTGCCCCACACGGGCCGGGCCTGCCCCACACGGGCCGGGCCTGCCCTGTGCCTGCCCCACACACACCAAGCCTCTCCCTGAGGGTACGCACCGCTGCACTGAGCAGCACACAAACCATCCCTGCCAGTGCACAAACCATCCCTGCCAGTGCACAAACCATCCATGCCAGTGCACAAACCATCCCTGCCAGTTCACAAACCATCCCTGCCAGTGCACAAACCATCCCTGCCAGTGCACAAACCATCCCTGCCTTTCCTTTATTATCATGCCCTAACTTGGTACCCATACCCAGGATTTTGACAATACAACTGGTATTAACCAACAAGTCTGATTACCAAGTGAACACGTGACACTCGACATCCTAAACATCCTTTTAGAGACTCTGCCAAATTTAACTGGTTTTTTTTTTTGTATATTCCTTTGAACTTCCCAACATCCAACATAAAAGCAACCAAAAAAGAGAAATAACTGGACAAGAATTAATGAAGGATTCTTAACACATATCATTAAAGATTTATTACTGAAATTCCCTCGTTAAAGAAAACCAAGAGAGAGTTGGAGGGACTGTGAAGGGAAGATGATTAATTACTCTGAAATACTGGCTTCACCTGAGACTTTTCCTATTTATTATTGCACTGAAGTTGGAGGCCTGGATGCTGGCTGGAAAGAATTACTATACATTGAAGGGGCCAGGCTCTGTGTGTCCTGAATAATTAATTTCTGAGAAGGCTAAACTTCCTGAGGTTCACTTCCCCACCTGCTTGGACCACTCCTATCACGGACCATACTGATAAAGTGATAAATTTGTAATAGATACTGTAGGTGATTTATGTTGCCAGCATTCCCAGCATTTAGTATAAATGGTTTATGTAAAGTTTGGTCCTTCGGATTCTGCCTGCGCAAATCTCCAACCCCCGTGCAAATCATCTGTTCCCAGCTAAAAGGGCAAAGTTATAAAGATGGGATCAATGGCCTCGCAAGCACCACCTCCCCTCCCCAAAATCCTCATTCCAACCCAGCCCAGGCTGTGCAGTGCCATCCGTCTTCAGCTGTGAGAAAAAAAGTTACACAAAGTGTGCAGAAACGGCAGCATGATAAAGCACGGATGAAGAAACAAACAGTAACTCCAATTCCACTCAGCAAACAATGCCCAGAATCAGCTGCAACAACGGAGGAACAGCAAAACAACTGAGCAAGATGTCAGGAAAAGTTGGGGATGCTCCATCACACGAGATGCACGAGAGGGAACAACCATCGGTCAGAGCTGGCAGGCAAAGCTTTCAGTAAATGCACGGGCCCTGCTGCTGCTGCTGCCGTGGCAGGGAGGGATAAATGACCTTATGAGGTTCACCTCAAAGCTGCCCAGTTTCTGGCAGGGTTGAGAGAAGGTACAGCTCGTGTGCAGAGGGAGCACTGGGTGAAAAAGGGACAAAGGACAGCGACAAGCTGCTGTACAGCAGCTCTTCCACATAACAACAGGGATTCCAGAGGAACCCAGTGCTCAAGGAAGGACTGGATGTGGCACTCAGTGCTCTGGGCTGGTTGATGAGGTGAGGTCACAGCTTGGACTCGATGCTCTCTGAGGGCTTTTCCAACATAAATGCTTCAGTGATTCCGTAATCCAGGAAACGCTCCCCTAGCCTGAAGCCAGGGGCTCTCAGGAGCTCATTGCTCTGGAGACATCCTCCTTTTCCTGGGGCTGAACTGGGGCCAGCCCGACCCACGGCCCCGCAGCAGCCCCCCTCAGGCAGGCCCCCAAACCCAAACCCTGCCGTGCCATCTGCACAAGGGATCTGCTCCCTCCTTGCAGCCAGGGGGATTCAGACCCCCCGGTCTGCTCCTGCCAGCATTGCCCCAGGTGGCACCGACACAAACCCCACCCTCCTGTGGTGCCCTGGTGTGGGGATTCATCACATTCAGCACGACCCCACTTCAGCCAATATTAGCTTTGGTCTATGGAGCCCTGACTGTTTAAATTTGGTGAGTTTGCCTCTTCCCACATTTCCCTTATTTGTCCAGAGCAAAAGCAATCCGGAGGAACCAATCAGCAGAATAAATAATGTGGAAATGGGTAGCTTCTATATAAAACCAAACTTCCAAGTAACAATTGTTTAGCAAGCCCCAAATCCAAAGGCTACTCGGCGTTTTGTTGAGCCTCCCAATGCTCCTAAAGTCAGAGTGAGCTCAGAACACTCTCAGCACATGCCAGGATTTGGACCACTGTGTTCAAAACAACATTTTCCTCCTTTCTCTGAACCTCTCATCCATTTTCCTCTCATCATTATTCTGACGCAAGAACCCCCATGCTATTACTCACTCCTCAGCTGTCCAAAAGCAACTGAGTGCCCATGGAATGCATTTGCAGGCAGAGGACTGGGAAATAACCAGTTCCTGATTAACTACACGGCTAGAAAAACACACTGGCTTCAGATTGATGTGACCTACAGTGTGGAGTGCTTGAGTATTTCACAGCATGAACAGCAGAGATCTGGAGAGGTCTGGGTTTGAAAGGAGTAAAGAGTGACTTCCCACCTTGGGAATTTATCATCTGTGGAGAACAACAGTGCAGTTTTGGAGAGATGGGGTCACAGGATAGTGGTTCTATACTCAGCAACAGCTGGGTTTTGCCTTTTGTTTTTTTTTAAAGCTGCCAACTGGCATGTGTGTATTCTCCCTAGATAATGACATTAAAATCCTGCACTTGAACAGAGCATCAGAGTACCCTGGACTGGGAGGGAGGCACAGGGATCACCCAGTCCAACTCCCTGCCCTGCACAGACACCCCCAATTCCCACCCTGAGGCAGCACTGTCCAAGCTCCTGGAGCTCTGGCGGCCTCGGGGCTGTGCCCATTCCCTGGGGAGCCTAAACCCAGCACCCTTCACCCAAAGGGAAGCACCTCTTCCTGATCTCCAGCCTGAACCCCTCCTGGCACTGCTCCAGCTCTTCCCTCGGGTCCTGTCCCTGCTCACGGAGAGCAGATGGGAGCTGTCCCTTGGGAGGGAGCTCCAGACCACAGTGATGATCTTTAACACTCTAGAGAGAAAGGGAAGGATAAAGCAAAGCCAAGGTTTTGCATCTCAGCCTTTCTGACCTTGCAATCAACTGCCATTCTCCTCAGACACAGAGGTCCCCCAACACCAGAGAAAAGCACCCCCAAGCTTTAGCTCCTCCAGCCCAGACGTGTAGAGCTCTCTTGACATGGGCACCGTTGCACCTTCCCAAGGTGCCTGTTCCATGATTCCACTCCAAGAAACCCAAGGGGTGTGATCAAAGGCAAGGGAACCCCAGCTCCCAGGGAGGCCCTGGATTACCCACCACAGTCATCCTTGTCCTGCACAGCAGCCACTGGGGCTCCAAAGCCAAACAGAACCGTGATCCCCCCTTGCTACCACAGGTGACCCCCTGATGATCCTTTGGGGTTCTCCAAATACTTCAGCCAAAAAGTTATTTTCTAACAACAGAGTGGCTAAGCCAAATTAATTTGGCATCCTTGTCCACAGCTGAGTATGCCCCTGAAGATCCCCTAAATCTCCTAAGTGTAGGCAACACAGTGAAAAGGCAACTGTGGCATTCCCCAAGAAGAGATGTTCACCAGTGCCCTGCCTGGAGAGGACTCTGCAGCTCCAGGGCTGGGTTTGAGCGTTTGTTCCTCGCATGGTGCCAGTTCTCACCTGCTGCACCCCGACAGAAGGCAGCCACAGCTCAGCACACTGGGAGGAACCTCCCCGAGCCAACTGAGGAAACATGCTGAGCTCTCTGCAGCTCCTTGTGTAGTGCCTCTTGAAAACAGAGGGGAAAACAGAAAGAATCATCCCTCCCTTATTTGTTGTTTTCACCTGCTGTAATATGGAGACAATGAAGAGATAGTTCCATTTTTACTAAGGGCAGTCAACCCAGCTTTTTCCAAAACACTGGCTTAAATGCTTTCACCAAATTAACACCGAACCCTCTCAGAACCCCTCAATCCTGGAAGCCACACTGCTGAGGACATTTAGCATGCCAAGACAGTTGGAGTAAGTCTATCCCACACCACGTTAAGCCCAACAGTGATGCCATTTGGTTTATAATTTCTTATTTTTGTGTAATTTGGGAGAATTCTATTTTCACTCCTTAGTAGCAAATGCTGTATTTCTTCACATCTGAACAGACAATGTTTCCGTTGGCACTGACAGAATCCTCCCCCAGAGTGCACACAGTGTACATTCAATTTTATTTTTATCAGAGCTGAGCCCCAGCCAGCAGGGAGCGGTAACAAAGCCCACAGACCAGAGAGATTTGTTTGGGACTGGTTCAGGAGAGTTGTGTGAAAACCAGAGCATGAATGAGGCACTCTGGCAGTTCTGGTATGTTCTGCCCTGTGTCACTCTGACAACTACCCTGTCACACCGATTCACAGAGCCCCAGACAGGCTGGGCATAAGAGGGACCTTAAAGCTCACCTGCTTACAGGTGTATTCCATAGTGCAGCCCTGCACCAGGTAACTGCAGGCACACAACAAAGCAACACAGGAAACCAAATCCTTTCCTGTTCAAGGTTTTCTCACTGCGTACCCACAGACCTTACCCCAACCCCACCACGCTGAAGGCTGGTGAGTGATGACACAATTATACATGTGCATTAGATATATACAACTACACTAAGTCACCAAGACTGTCCCTCTCCTATAATTTTAAGGAAGTGCTTAATTGCACGAGCGGTTTTATTACAAGCATTAAACAGGAGCCCAGGAGCTGCTGTGCACATGGAAAGGGTTAGATCCCAGTTAGGCACGATGAATCAGCTGGAGTGACTCAAAATTGTTCCAGACTTCTCTGAGTGGGAGCTCAGCGAGTTCTCCTCCCCAAACACAAGCAGAGTAAGCTCAGGGGGAATGTCCCCTTTGACTCGTGAGTCACAAGTCAGAACAATGCCCTCAGACCTGAACTCTCCAGCTCTCTGAATCACAAGAAGCTGAAGTGGAATTTTCTGCAAACTCCCAGACTTTCCAGGCTGTGCAGCACTCATGTCCTTGCTCCTGTCCTGCTCCAGAGGGACACATTCTGACTCGTCCATGGGCTCCATCCCCCAGCAGCACAGTGACAGCAGCCCCAGCTGTCCCTGCAGGGCACACAGAGCCCAGCCCTGCTGTGCCCTGGGCACCCGTGCGGCTGAAGTGAGGCCCAAGCAGGCGGGAAGGATGGTGGACAACTGAACATGCGCTGGAAATAACCACACCCCACATTTCAGCTCTTTAACACCTGCCCAAAGGTGTGAGCTTTCATAGCAGGGGAAGCCTCCAGCCTTCTCACAGGTAAACTGATCCCAACAGATTCAAACTCAGATTTGACACATCCAGTTTAAATAACCAGCAGTAGTCACCTTAATTTCTGACCTCCTCCATTTAGCACCAGCTCAGATCACAAGAGCTAAGCCTTCCTACTCTTGGAATCACAGAATGGTTTGGATTGGAAGGGAACTTAAAGCTCATCCCATTCCACCCCCCCTACCAGGGACCATTTCCACTATCCCAGCCAACCTGGCCTTGGACACAGCCAGGGGCAGCCACAGCTCCTCTGGGCACCTGTGCCAGGGCCTCCCCATCCTCACAGGGAAGGATTTCTCCCTGATCTCCCACCTACCCCTGCCTTCAATCTGTTTAAAGCCAATACCCCTGTTCTATTATGATTTGTTCCAAATTCTGTAGTTATAAACAAAGCAATATCACAAACAAGAGGCAGAAAACCCATAAAATATTTTTACAGAAGAAATCCCAATATCCTTCAAATGTCTGTCTGATCGAGTCTGCTGCCAAGTTACAGCACAGGAGCTAAAACTCCTACTGAAACTAAGATCCCAGAAAGCCACAAAAATAAGCCAAAATATCCACCACATCCAGTGACAGACAAAATTTGGAATTCTGGCTCTGTGTGACTGCTTTATAATTACGTTGTTTCCCACTTCTTTTGTATCAGCCTTCAACTTGTCACTACACTGCTACTGCCATGTCAGTGGCAGGAAAAGCACCGTGTTAAAATGAAACTAAACATTGTCACTGTCAGTTTATGGAAACAGCATTAAAATGTCACCGTGAGCGCCTGTCACGGCAGGGCCGCTGCGGCTGTGCCACCGCGCCAGGCAGGGACCTGGGATGTCACCACAGCTCTCTGTGTCCCCACTGCCACCAACGGCTCCCAGGGGGAAAATCCCACCATGGTGAGCTCCCATCAAGGCCACCCTGTGCTGGATTTTAGCTCCTACAAAGCAGTGATGGCTGCATCAGCCACCGTGTGCCGAGCTCGGCCAGCTGCTGCTGTGCCATGCAGGAGAGCCCACCTGGGAACCACACCAGAATGGCCAGAGGGAGGGAGTGCCTGCAGGGACAGAGTGCCCTGCCACAGTGGAGAGAGCAGCCCTGCTCCCACAGATCACAGAGCCCACAGCAGCAAGGCTGCAACAGACCCTCCAGACCACCCAGCACCGTCATAATCTCCCCACAACCATGGCCCAAGTGGCACATCCAGATGGCTCCAGCTTGCTGCCAGGGATGGTGACTCCACCACCTCCACAGACAGCTTACTACAATGCCTGACCACTCCTGCAGTGAGAAGTTGTTTCTAACATTATTCTGATGCTCCTCTGGGCAGTGTGAGGCAGGTTCCTCTGCTCCTGTCCCTCGTTCCCTGGGAGCAGTGAGATGGGCAGGGATCCCATCACCCCCTTCCCCTCCCAAGGACACGTCCCACGGGGAGCAGCGCACCTGGCACCCCGTGACCCACTGCAGCTCCCACAAACAGCCCCTGGCTCACGGCAGAGCTCCATCCCTTGCCCTGAAAGCCACGACACACCGGGGACCTCGCAGATGTTTGTGTCACAATGAACAAGTAACGTTGTCTTGCTCAGGAATAATCTTAAATCTTTTTGGTAACACGATCTGAAGAATTATTCCCCGTTCACTTCTTAAGGGACACAAACCCCATCCTTTGCTTATACAAGCATTAAAAAAAGAAAAGAGAGAGGCCCTGAATTCACTGGAATATTCATCATTTCCAACCTTAAACCCAGAGCGTACAAACAGACGAATCTGGCAAGTCAGAAAGCAAAGCCAATTTAATCTGTGGCTCCCCTGAGGTAAATGTAGTTCACAGTCCTGCCCCCACCCCAACCTCAGCCATAATCCCTGCTTCCTGGAGGTAAGAAAGCACTGAAGTGAGGAAAATTCTGCAGCAGGATATAATGATCCAAAATGACAGGGACAATAATGACAATGAATTTCATGTCTCCCAGTCATGAGCTGGGGATGCTTGACTGGGCTGACTCACACGATTAAATTGTTACAGGTACAGCAGGAGATGCAGTTATCATCCGGTGCTTTTGGGAAGGTGCCTGGGGCAGCGGGCAGGCAGCGCCCTTCTGTCGGGAGCAAAGGGCTCCTCCTGCAGCCACGCGGCTGCGCCCGCACCTCCGACAGAGGCAAAACTGGGTTAAAGATGCAGCTGGTGCAGGCCATTGATTTTATTCCTTCTGAAAATGATAAAAGGGCCCTGGCGGGGAAAGCGCGGCGGGACCGGAGCGGCGAGGCACGGCGTGTGCCCGAGGGAGCTGGGCAGCCTGGGAGCTGGGGCTGCCTGTCTGTGCCAGAATGCTCCAGAGCTCCGTGCTGGGCTCCCTGCATCTGCAGCGCTGGGAGCTGGAGCTGCCTGTCTGTGCCAGAATGCTCCAGAGCTCCGTGCTGGGCTCCCTGCATCTGCAGCCCTGGGAGCTGGGGCTGCCTGTCTGTGCCAGAATGCTCCAGAGCTCCGTGCTGGGCTCCCTGCATCTGCAGCGCTGGGAGCTGGGGCTGCCTGTCTGTGCCAGAATGCTCCAGAGCTCCGTGCTGGGCTCCCTGCATCTGCAGCGCTGGGAGCTGGGGCTGCCTGTCTGTGCCAGAATGCTCCAGAGCTCCGTGCTGGGCTCCCTGCCCCTTCCAGCCCTGCACCCTGCAGGGTTTCACAGGCAGCCCAGTGATGCAGAATGCCCTGGCACACCACGGGGCACGGACACACACCGAGTGTTTCCCAGCTACACCACGGTCAGTGTGCCTGCAAGGCTTCCCTCGCCCACCCAGCCTCAGGCTGGAAACACCAGGCAATACGAGCAGCTGCGTGTTTAAATTCACCTATGGAAAGTCTGTTCAGTGACAAACTGTCAGAGTTTTTATATCCAGGGAAGGAAAACAGCCACAGAGTTGTCTGTAATACCCCTATTACAGCTCAACATCTCCAAATATCCATTTGTCAAACATGAATTATAAAGCTATAACATTTCATAATTCAGGACACACTCAAATCCTAGGAAAAATAGCTACAAGAGCCCAAATAAAAAAAAGCATTTATTCCATTTTTGACAGCTTAATGAATGCCCTACTCTTTTGCATTGATTTTTGTGTGTGTGTCTGTGTGTGCACGTGTGCCTGGGAAGGATTTCTCAGGGGGTTTGCTGTAAACAGGGAAAGCGAAATCCTCTGCCAAGGCTTTTTCTACTTTTAAATAACCTCCACATTAAAATATTTCAGCAGAGAATGCATGCAAAACTACTGAGAATGCAAAAAGCAAAAAACAACTACTTAGATCCCAGTAAACATACTGGAGATTTGTAGAACAAGACATTAAACAATCGGGTATCTTGATGTAGCAAGAGAGTCCCAGACACAGGAAGTGTTAATTTCTTCTTTCAGGAAATAACAGCAAATTCAGAAAGCACGGTCAGCAGAGCCCTAGCATCCTAAATTCAGAATTGATTCCAGAATACAGATTTTCCTTACATACCTAAGGGCTCTTGCAAGGCAAAATATGTTAAAGAAGCCTGCAAGCACCTAGAGACAGAAAAATAATGTATCATAAAGAGAACCGTGCCACTTGGAATTGCTGAACACTTTACACTGACACACTCTGGCCAGCTGGATCCCCGCTTTAATGGTTTTCCTAGTTCTTATCATAATGAACTCTATATAATTTAAATGGAGATTAATTCTTCCATTTAAAGGGCTTTGGAACAATCCTGCCCGAGATCCTGAGCTCAGCCCAGCCTCTCCCTGTGCCTCCTCTCCAGTTCTCCCACAGCCCCTAAGTGGATCTGACAGATCCCTGCTCAGATAGCAGCCGCCTTCTCCCCCCAAAATGTTGCCTTTTTGCTATTCAGGAGTATCCTAATACCAACAAATGCTAAATGCAGTCTGACATGTCCCCCTAAGAAACAAACTTGTAAGTTGTGGCTTCAAAGCAAACCTTGAATAAATAGGACACGTTGTGTACACCCCGGCTAACATCCAACATATGCTTTGGCTTCCCGATGCTCAGGCAGAGCAGGAATAGCCTCTGGACAAGGCTGTGATTTGCTCTTGCTGGTACTTCCAACGTTTCTGATGTACCATTTCTTTGTGCCTGTATAAACAATTTAAAGGATGTAATGAAGACCCTGGCGCGGTTGGGAACGCAGCGTCCCCATGAATTATGGATGGCTGGAGGTGCCAGCAGCCCCACAGGGACCACACAAACACAGGGACCCCTGGGCAGGGCTGCAGCACACCAAAATCAACCTGCTCACACAGTGTGTGCACCTCTTCCCCTCGTGCTGGGGATCACAGCCGTCATCATTAACAGCTCTGTTTGCAACAATTACAGGGACAAGGAATAAAGGAAAGTGAGGAAAGAGGATAAAACTGCATTTAACTGCACTTACAGTTTAGACACTCCATCCTTAAAAGGCCAATTTATCAATTCATCCTTTGGGGGAGAGAGAAGGGATGGACAGAGAAGAGAAAGATGTCACCTACTTTAAGACTTGTATTTTGCTTTGCCATTATTTAATACTCTATTTTATGACTAATCCTTCTGAAAGGACTAAAACAAGTTTAATTTAATCACCCCCTCCTCTACTTTCAGTTCCATTCCCTCTCCCTTTGTGCTCCATCCCTCTGGATTTAGGGTGTGACAGTACATCATTAAAATTCAAGTACAATAATTTACAAGACCTAAAGGGAGCTTGCTGAAATGCTGTGACTTAAAGCCCATTTCCCGTGGCCAGAACACAGGTTAATTGATCAGGACAAAGCAGTTCATGTGCCCCAGCCCCACGGGAGCCCACCTGCCCCAGGGGCCAGCCCAGAGCAGAGTGACACAGACAGGAATGAGCTGAAATGTGGCCTGTTCACAACTGAATTAACGCTCCAGCTGGACAGTCCCCATTCTGCACTAGGTGCAGCCTCAGAACACTCACATGTGTATTATCCACTCATAAATTTCATACCTGAGTCCTTCAAACCCATCTTACTCTTCAGGGAAACTGAGTCTTGGTGGACCTTGGAGAGCTTTTTAAATTTTAATTCAAAACATCATTTCTTTCCATTCTGCCTAAAACCGAGGATAACTAAGCTGTGTCTTATAGAGAAAGCAAAACAAAGCAAGACAGATTTTTTCCCCTTTTTTTTCTATTTTACTCTTCCTTCCCAGTACTGAGTGTGGTTTTGTATCCCTCTGTTGGGATGGCACTAAACCTCCAGGGACACCTCTCAGTCACTCGGAGCCCTGCCCTGCCCCTGTCTGCAATCAAAGCCCACCTGGCATCTTGATGCTGAATCTTTAGACTTACAGCACTGTTTAAAACAATTATTCACGTAAGAAACATGAAGACCAATTTTAAGGCTACCCTGAAAGATGTATCTTTGGAATGCTGGAGTAGTAAATAGCCACAATACAGCCAAATTATTTATTTAATCAGAAGAAACTTCACTAGATTATAAATAGATTTCAAGCTATAGTGCTCTTATGAGAAGTGTAATTACAGTTAAGAGAACCACTTCGTTCTTCTGGCTCCTGGGATCCCTTAAAACAAGCCAAGGAATAGCTCAGGATAGGGAAAAAATAAACCTGAATTCCCTCTCTGTGTGCTGTGTATGGCAGGTCCTGGCACTGGGTACAAAATCCGTCACATAATCCCACAATAAATTTTGCTAAATTTGCAAATTTTGCATTTCCACCAGACCTTAAAAATAAGATAAAATGCAGCTTCTATCAGTAGTAAAATCAACTAAACATCAAGTCCATCCTTTAAATCCAACCCTCCTCCCAAACAAGAATCTGCACATACATATTTCCCACACAAATATATGAAGTTTTAATTGATTTCCACGCTGCTGGGCTCTGTCTGAGACACCTGCAATTATCAACACAAGCTTTAGTCAGAAACCTCATAATCCACACTGGAGTCCAGTGTTTTTCCAGAGTTCTTCCCACTCCAGAACCCCTCTGATGAGCTGATGAATTGTTCTAAATGTAGTTCTACAAAGGGAAAATAATTCCCTTTATAATCCACCTTGTGTGAAGATTTTTATGCTGCCAAAAGGTCAGAAACCACATCTCCACCAGAACACTTTCACTCTGCTCTACACCCAAGGAAAGCCAAGGAAAGCCATTGCATTTTCTCCTACATCCAGTTAACTGCTGCTGTGAAAACATGACTTATCTCCCAAACTAACTAAGAGGCAAGCTGAATCCTTCAGGCTGCAGAGACCCAGGGTACAATCTCCAGGCTCCCACTTGTGTTTCCAGCCCAAGCCCAAAGCCCAGGGGCAGAGCAGGCAGAGAGGCCACTCACCATCGTAGTAGACAATGGCTCCCACCAGCTTGTCCCTGCGCAGCATGGGGAACAGCTCCAGGGCCCGGGCCTTGGTCAGGACATAGCTGCTCTTCAGGCACTGGCTGCCTGCCACCAGGTCATACAGCTTGATCCCAATCCAGTAGTAGGGCAGCTGCCACCACCTGGGGGGAAACAGCACCGTCGAGCGAGAGAAGATACAAATGAAGCATTTAGAAGTGCGTGCACACTCTGTTATTGCAACACAGAACACGGTGAGCAACACAGAACGTTCTTACAGCAGTTCCACCTTGCTCAGCATTACAAGCTCATGGTAACAAGACAATGTAAATACTCCACACTTAGGTGTTGTTTGCCACTGTTTTCAACTGAGCTACTCCCTGCAGTGAGTCAAGCACATTCAAGGATTTATTTGCTCTAAAATCAGGATCTAAACGGGGCTGTTGTGCCTCTGTGTCAGATACTGGAGCGGTGTGCAAACTGAGAGGATTCCCCCAAGGCAAGGTCTAAGGCCTCCTGCACAAACAGGACCACAATAAATGCAGGCAGCCACTAACTTATTCAAGCTCCAGCTCTTACAAACCCCTCACACTAAGACAGGAATAATAAAAACAGGAATGATCTTAATAAAATTAAGCTCCTTCAGCAAAACCTCCCTGCTCTAAATAGTCTGTTCCAGTAAGTAATTGCTCTTACAGACTGAAAACCCAACCCAAAGCACTGAGTGCCTTCCTCAGAGGAGGAGGAACCTGCTCTGTGCACACCCAACTGCCCTGTGCTCACAGGGACTGAACAGCACCTGCTGGGAACACTGGGGGGACAAGGGTGCACTGAAAGAATAGCAAATCCATCCTGGGAATGAGAGCTCTTTGCAGCTGTCCCTGTTGGGGTGCTGGAAGGGCTGCACCCCAGGATGTGCCCCCCAAAGCAGCGACTGCTGGCTGGGCACAAGTGATCTTTGTGCTTCTGCAGCCCAGCAGCTTCCCCTGGGACAGCTTTGAGAAACCCCTCCCAGGCCAGGGTTTGCTTGTGAGAAGCCAAGGTAAAGGGGAGAAGGCACAGCAGAGCTTACTTGTAGATGGGGAGCATGATGGGCAGTGCAGCTGAGAGGTGGGGTGCGCTCTGCAGCAGGTGTGCACGCTCCTCCAGAGCCTCCTTCACCATCCTGTACTGCAAAACACCAGCCAGGGTCAGTGCCACAGCACCCACCCTCCTCCAGAGCCTCCTTCACCATCCTGGACTGCCAAACACCAGCCAGGGTCAGTGCCACAGCACCCACCCTCCTCCAGAGCCTCCTTCACCATCCTGGACTGCCAAACAGCAGCCAGGGTCAGTGCCACAGCACCCACCCTCCTCCAGCCCACCCTCACCATCCTGGACTGCCAAACAGCAGCCAGGGTCAGTGCCACAGCACCCACCCTCCTCCAGCCCTCCCTCACCATCCTGGACTGCAAAACAGCAGCCAGGGTCAGTGCCACAGCACCCACCCTCCTCCAGCCCTCCTTCACCATCCTGGACTGCCAAACACCAGCCAGGGTCAGTGCCACAGCACCCACCCTCCTCCAGCCCACCCTCACCATCCTGGACTGCAAAACACCAGCCAGGGTCAGTGCCACAGCACCCAGCCCTGGCACCAGGGCAAACACTCAGTGACAGACTTTATCCACGTATCATCACCTCCCACCATTGTCACTGGGCTTTCTCACTGCCATCTGCTGAGAAACCCAAAGGTTAAGGGAAAGGATCCCCAATAAAATAAAGCTTTGGTAGTTTCACCTTGGTGTCTTGGCAGCACAGTTTCATAATTATTTCATTTGAACATAAAGCTCAAGAAGCCAGGCTGCCCTAACAAGGGGCAGGATGCACTTCAGGAGGGCTAGGACTGATCCCACAGCACAGCTCCATGCCAATTCCCACAGCTCCCCCCCTTCCCAACTCCAAGCTGCAAATGCAGAAGGGTTCTTCTCCAAACCAATCAATGTGCATCAACATGGAGTTGTTCTTTGGCAGAAAAGGTGGGTTTCTCTGTGTGGATAACTGCAGGGTTTGGATATTTCCCCCTGAAAAATCATCATTCGTGCAGCAGCATTTCAGCCACTAAAACATACTTTGAGAGGCTCCAATGGAGAGACAATGTGATTCCTCAAAACAGGAATATCAGGCTTCCACCCACACAAGAATTCACAAAAGCATTTATAAACTCTCACTCATTTACTATATTTTCTTTTCCCATGCCAAAATAAATCACTCATTTACCATCTTTTTTCCCCTTATTCCAAAATAAGTTGCTCATTTACAATATTTTTCTCCCATTCCAAATTAAATCCCTCATTTACCATCTTTTCTCTCCCATTCCAGAAGAGGACAGCCACTCAGTCCCCCGGGTTCATGACATTCCCTGTCTCTTTTAATTTTGTTTTATTTCAAGCTCTTTTTGTTCTGAGATCAGCCCTGTCTCTGCCTGCCTCTCCCAAAACCCACAGCCTGCAAGGCCTGGCAGTGACACTGCCCATCAAAGTACTGGAAAGCTCTCCCAGAGAAGACACTTCCCATGCACAGTGGCTGTGGAACAAACACTGGAATCCAGCACTGGAAAGCTCAAAAGGAGACTCAGCTCTAACTGGCAGTGAGTGAAGTGTCTACCAGCAATTCTTGCTGAACAACCAGCACAAAAAATTACCTGCTCTAAATCCAGCTTCATGATGGCCTTCTGGAGGTACCTCACTCCACCATGGATCAATTTAGTGCTCCTGCTGCTGGTCCCCGATGAGAAATCATCTCTTTCTAGAAGGGCTGTTTTTAGTCCTGTGTTACCAGAAAACCAAATTAACTTCTTAAATTACACAATTTGTATGTAATTCATTAAAGACACTTCTCTAGGGTAGAGACAATCACAAGAAAAATTACTCTGTACATGGATAAATTTGTATTCAAAGTGTAGTGCACTGTCTATATTGTAATGAAAAATTTTAGCCTTCTTCCTGAGGGAAAAGTCGAAGCAGAACTTAAACAGCAGCACATTAAAAGCTGGGTATTTCACAATGGAAAGGCATTACTGCACATTAGGGGGCACGCTCCCCAGGGAAATGACAGCTTGGATGCACGGCAGGAACAGAGGGGCTCCATGGACACTTTTAACCCTTTGCAGCAAGGAGCTCTACACCTCTTCAGCAACCATTCAAGTGGCATTCCAGAGAGGGAGACAACTGGCAGCTCTGCTTACTTGGAGTTTGCCTCAGAGGCGCCCAAACCCGTGGGGCACGCTTGGAATTCTGACATACACAGGAAACAGTCTGATCAGCCTTAACCACTGAATCCCTGGGGCTGGAAAAGACCTCCAGGATCACTGAGCCCGACCACACTCCAGCCCCTCAATGTCCTTTTGTCATGAGGGACCCAGAACTGGACACAGCACTTGAAGGGCCTCAGCAGTGCCAACACTGAGATTTTAACATCTACTGGTCTCCCAAAACTTTTATGTCCTTAAAAAAAATCTAATTATTACTGGTAACTTAGAAAGATCAGAGCAATTTATTTTTGTCGAATGTGACTGAAGATTAATGGACACAATCAGAAATAATTTGGTGAAGATTTATCAAACACACGAAAAGCAAAATTTGTTGTTAAGCGAAGCAAACACGATAAAAGAGCAAGTTCCATGAATGAACAGCAACGAGACACAACTCATTAACCAAATGCCCGTGAATATTTCACACCTCAGAGACCTACTGATATAACCAGTATACCCAAGAAAAGGATAAACAGAGATTAACTGTAATCATTTCTGTCTGCTTTACAACTGCATTTTCTGCCAGAGCACAGCAGAGGCAGAAGTGAGAAGATCTTTGTCCCGTGTTATTAAATATAACAACCAGGCTGGAGTTTGGACTTATCTCCCTGTGCTCAGTCCCAACTGCTTTATCCATTCACATTACCACACCTGCTGGATGAGAGTTTCCCAGCTCAAACTGAAAGGCTCTCCTGGGGTTTTGCCTCTGTTTCTGAGCTACAGGTCCAGGTTAAAGAGCCTGAGAGCTTCAGGGCTCTCTGCTCTGGCCAGTTCCCCAAAGGTGGGGCAATGGGAGCATGGATCTGCTGCGTGACCTTCCTCAGGGTCCTTCTGCCTTCTGAGAACAGAGGTTTCCCAGCCAGGATAACCAACCCTCTGCCTCTGGGTCCTTCTGAGAAGTCTGTTAGAGCCCAGGTACCCCAAAGGAGCCTGCAGGGGAAGCCCCAGGCCCTCACCTCTGGTGGCTGCATCCAGGGCACAGCCACAGCCCGTGGCTCCCCCGCCGATGATGAGCACGTCGAACTCCTCGCAGCTCTGCAGGGCCACCAGCTGCTGCTCTCTCGTGGGGAGATGCTCCTTCCTCACTGGAACAGCTTCTTCAGCCTGGACCTGCACCAAGGCACCCTGCAAAGGTGGAACACAGCCCACGAGGCCTTGGCTTTGCTCTGCACACACACGTATGGGGACAGACACCCCCAAACACAGCCTCTTCTACAGCCACAAAGGTTAACTCATTTATTCCCAGCCACTTCCCCCACTTTTCACAATCATAACATATTAAACAGAGGAGCAAACAGTACCAAAAGCATGAAGGGCTACCACACCTCTACTTCGCCTTGCCCACCTCAATGTAACACCACACTCAAGTGTTACTGCCTGTATTCATCACTTCTAGGAACTCTCAAACGTTACAGGATGCTGTTATTATTTTAATAAACACTACAAAGGAAGCATTTTAATAAACAGACACATGGCTGGGCTCTGGACTCTCAACCAAAAATTCACCACAGCAAAGGATGCAGAGCTGAGTGTACATTTCACATCTCATGCAGTGGCATTAATCCAAGCTCAAGTTTAATGAGGTTCAGGAGTGATGTGATTGTCAGCAGAGTGCCCTGAAACACCAAAGAAACTCCAATTTCACCTCCTTTTTGAGAAACTTCTAAGCAATGCAGTTTATGTCCTACAGCACGTTACAATTTAAAGTGACAAAGCTTAACAACGTGGCAGTTTCCATTTTCCTGGAATGGCCCTGGGGATCTCTTTGGGCTGATATTCCCAGAGCCAATGCTGCTCTCTGTGCAGTGACTGGGGAGAGAAGGGCCGATGCTCAGTCACCTACCAGGGACCACGGCTCAAGCAGGAAGAGTTTGAGCAGTCTGAAGGCTCACTGCTCTTAACATCCACTTAAACTGAATTCTAAACGTTTCCAGACTTTCTTAAAAATTATAAACACTCTGAACACCAGAAAAACCTGTTTAACCCTAATTTAAGACCTAATTTAGGTGCAGTCTCCAGGCCAAATGGCAGACTTAACTATGCAGAATAGCTTCTGCCCAGATCTCCCAGACAGGAAAGAGCAGACTAATAAAAATTCAAGTGACAAACCACAGAAACTCCTTTCCAGCCAAGCACAAAAAGCCTCAGTTCAGATTATATGGTGCATGCAGCCTAAATATTTTTGTTCAGAATTATTTGCTCATTCCTCAGCAGTATCATGATTTAAATGCATTAGTTCTGTGTCCCTCTCTCTACTATAAAGCTGAAAATAAAATCTAAAAACTAGTAGCCATGACTCAAGGAAGTGCATATTCCAAGGATAATTAATGGGCAGGTTCATCCTGCAATCAGGGATGATACTGACTATAATGCAAGTAGCTCCTGAAAACCCCTCAGGACAGCAGCAGCCACTGTCACTGCTCCTGTGGTACAATGCAATCCCTGGGGAAAGTGGGGCTGGAGACACAGTCCTCCACTTCATACTGAGGATCTAATGAGGTCCTGGAGCTGTTCCAGGGCTGGAGCCCCAATGCTCTGGGGCCAGGCTGGGACAGCTGGGAATGCTCCCCTGGAGAAGGGAAGGCTCCAGGCAGAGCTCAGAGCCACTGGCAGGGCCTGAAGGGGCTCCAGGAGAGCTGGAGAGGGACTGGGGACAAGAAATAAAAAATAAGACTTATAAGAAATCCTGGTTTTTCTCAAGCATGGTGATCCCTGTGGGATCAGCTCTGTCCCCCAGCCTATGTGGGGCACCCAGGAGCTGCAGTGCCCAGCTGTGCCCAGCTGTGCCCAGCTGCAAAGGCAGCAAACTCTGCTTGTTGCCCGGTGCTCACAGGCACAGCAGCCCTCACACAGAGCCCTCAAACACAGCCTGCAGCTCCTGAGGCACTCTGGGGCTGGGAGGAGACAGGTGAAAAGTTTGGGAGCTTCAAACAAACCCAGCTGCCACAGTATTCTCCTGACCACGGAATTCTGCCCATGCCCACGTGCTCCTGCCTCTTGCCCTGCTCTCCCGCTGGCCCTGCTGGCTCCAGCACTGCCAAAAACTTTTATAGCCCCAAAGTACAATAAAAGCATATAACAGAATCCCAGAAGGGTTTGGGCTGGAAGGGACCTTAAAGGCCACCCTGCCACTGCCAGACAGCAGTGACAGGCAGGAAATTGGGAACACTAAAAACACCCTATCATGCACGTGCTTTGGCTGATGGAGCTCAGCGACACGTGATCGACTTCCACGAGCTCTGGAGAGGGAAAATCCCCACCTCCAAATTTACTTCACACTACATTTCCTGAGAAATTTCCAAGCATGCTACTTAACTTCAGGAAAATAACAGAACACCAAAAAAGACAGATTTGGAGTTCAAGAAATACTGGCATCAGGTGGGTTTGACTCCATGTCTAGGTTTGCTTTTGAACCCATTATTTAGAACAAATGGCTCCTAGCAGAGCCCAAAGCAGAGTCCCCTGCATCCAGCCCCTGGTATAGCCAGAGTGTGGAGATTAGCCCTGGAATATAAGCAGAGTGATTAGTACCAGGAATTGATATAGATATGATGCATCTTGCTGTCAATTAAATGGGGGAGTGAAGAAAAGCTGCACACAGGGATTCCATCTGCAGTAATGTGATTAGTTTGGCAGTGAACAAGTGTGTTTACTGAAATAAGCAATTGCTGTTTATATCTACAATTTCTCAGGCAAGAGTTCCCTGAATGGTTTTGATTACGCTCTTAGTGAGAGGAATTTAGTTTGGCAGTTTGAATTTAATCATCAAGTTATAAAGTGATCTGGTAATCCATAATCCAGTGCTCTTGTTAATTTGCTACTGTAAATCTCCAGGTAGGTTTGCAGAGTCAAATTCATCATCCTTATTCATTTAAACAAAAAAATACAGTAATTGGAACTCCCCAAAGCAGGCCCTGATGCATTATCATATTATCACACTACTGGATTCACCTTGCTGAGCAATTCCTACTGACCCACAACACACTCACACACCAGGAAGAGCAGGGCTGGGAAAGGACAGCAGAGTCCTACAACTCCAAACCAAAGCACTGCCCTTCCCCTCAGTGATCATGAGGGGAGAGGGGAAGGAAAAGCCACCAGTCATCTCCAGTTGAACCTGGCACGTCCAAGAACACCCCATCTCACACCTGGCACCAGCCTGCTGAGGCTGATGCATTAAATAAAGGCCCAAAACCAGAATGCAGCAATGCAGTCAGGAAGCAGGAAGATCTGTGTCCAACTCTGTGTCCCCATCAGTGCTGGAAGTGCTGGTGAAACAGCCAGCAAAGGCTCACTGTGCCACCTGGGCCGTGCAGGTGTCTGAGTGCTCCAGGCCAAATCACAGAATCACAGCATGGTTTGGGTGGGAAGGGACCTTAAAGCTCATCCAGCGCCACCCCTGCCATGGCAGAGACATCTCCCACTGTCCCAGGCTGCTCCAAGCCCTGTTCAACCTGGCCTGGGACATTCAAGGGATGGGGCACGGCTGGAATGACATGAGCTTTAAGGCTCCTTCCAACCCCTGCTGTTCTGGGATTCAGGGATTCAATTCCAGTTGCATAAATGCGACCCAAAATGCCAGCACATGTGTGCGTACAGAAAAATTAGTTGGGGTAACAGCACGAGTGGTTCTGTGATTTTGACTCCATGGTCATGCTCTGTAAAACCCTGGGGTTTAATCTGTCTCTGGAAGCTCATAGTGGCCATCCATCCCCAGAAAAAGAGGAATTCCCTGAATTCTGGAGTGCTGCAGACAATATGCAACAAGTGAGCTCTCCTGGTGACTTTTCTCTTCCAACTCTCTTACTTAGCAGTCCTAAAAGCTGCAGCTGCCATTTCTGACAGTAATGAGGGCAGGCTGTAAAACCCTGGGATAAAGACTCTGGAGAGAACATTACCAGCTCGGAGCAAGGCAGGCAGCCCGATGGGGAGCTCACTTGAAATGCTGGGGTTTATTTTCTGCAGCAGTATCTGAAGCCATAAGAATCTTGCCTTATCCACTTCCCAGCTTGGCTCCCCAGACATGACTCATCTCATTCCCAGCTGCTCCTCCTCCTCCCCACAGAAACAGCCAGAAATGGGATTTAAAGACCATTGTGGATGTGGGGACATGGGTCATAGTGGCCTTAGCAGCGCTGGGGAATGGTTGGAGTCTCAGAGGAATTTGCCAGCCCTAACAAGTCCAGGGTGCAATGATGAAGAAGGGAGCTCAAGAGCACAGCCCCTCCAGCCCTGCTGGGAGGAGCAGATATCCAGGGAAATCTGTTTTCTCCAGCAGCAAGATCCAGTGCACAGACTGACAAGGATGTGCTGCTTTACTGTGACAGGGCTCCAGCACCAGCCTGCCCTGCTGGGGGAGCTGACCCTGTGCATGCCCCCTCAGCTGGGGCACAGCCCTGCAGGGACCCCGGCCCACAGCACTGGGCTGTGCCCACCAGAGGCACAGGAGCCTGCCCTACGCCTGCCTTGGCACACATCCTGTGCCCAGCCCTAGGAACCCAACAGGAGCTGGCACCAGCACCTTGCTGAGGCTGGGATGTTCACAGGTAGTGCTGGTGGTTTCACTTCCAGCTTCTCAGCTTGAAAACACTGTGGAGACAGCCCTTTTACTTCAGTCAGGTCTTTCCACTCCTCCTGCAACTAAGTAAAGCCCTCAGTGGCAGCCAAAGGTCATTTTTAAAAACTATTTGTACAAGCCTGACATATGCTGTGACAGATTTTAAGTTTCCTATTTTATCAAAAATCATAATTAATACTTACGTGTTTGTTTCTATGCTGAGAAAATTGAGAGAGGCCAAAAACTGTTGCTATGGCACCTCCTCCAATGACAGCAGTTCCTTTCACTGCCTTCCGAAATGCCATTTTTTACTGTAAGAAAAGAAGATAAAAATTAATTGGCAGTTTTACCATGTCAGGATCTGGTACACACAGAATAAACCATTTGAAGAAACTAATGACAATGTTGTGACAAGTTGAAATTTAGGGTAGCAATGTCTTAATTAGAGATTTTCACTGCAATATTAGTAATTTCTAAACAAAGTCTAGACAGAGGCAAGCCAGAGTGCTCTGGTGTCTGCTGAGAAAGCTGAAGGATGAAAGAGTATTTAGATCAGGGTAGATACACATACCCCACAGTGACCCTGACTGTGACAGGTACTGCCAATCCACGGAAAGGCAGACCAGGAGCAGCCTGTCTGCAGTCACAGGGCCACCAAACCCTCATCCCAACACCACAGCAGATCTGACCAGCTCCTCACCACCTCCTGCAGCTGCCTACCCGTCCCATCACACCCCTGCTGCAGTCCCTGCTGCCTCGCAGGCAGGAGCTGCCCAGAGCCCAGCCCGTCCTACCCGGGGTGCAGCAGGAGCAGGGCCCACAGCGAGAAGCAGCAGCACACACAGGGACAGCACCGAGTGGCACTTTACACCCAGCTCCAGAGGGCTTGAAACCAGCCCTATGTGGGTCAGGCACATTCTTAATAGACCCAGTGTTCGGGTCCTGAATGACAAATGTGCATGGGACTGACCGGAATGTTAAGCAAGCCCAGTCTGCTCCGTGTTCCCCGGTGCTCGGGGCTGGAGCATGGCAGGGACAGCATCCCTCCCACCTGGGGATCCCATCAGCACCCCGGGCCCCCCAGGCCATCCTGTCCTGGCCACACTCCCCAGACAGCGATTTAGCACCAACAAGGCTTAAAGTGGGGCAGACTGTGTGTGCAGCCCTGTGCCAACACCGCAGCACCAGCGCTCTTACCAGGCATGGGGAGCAGCCCTGGGCCAGCAGCAGGGAGCCAGCTCCCCATGCCAGGATGGGCATGGAGGCATGTTCCCAGGCTGGAATGCCTCAAAGGAAGGAATTCCTCACTGGGAGGGTGGGCAGGCCCTGGCACAGGGTGCCCAGAGCAGCTGGGGCTGCCCCTGGATCCCTGGCAGTGCCCAAGGACAGGCTGGTCATTGGGGCTTGAAGCATCTGGGACAGGGGAAGGTGTCCCTGCCCACGGAATGAGATGAGTTCTGAAGTCTCTCCCAAGCCAAACCTTGAGCTCATTCCCTGAGTACTTTGCTTGCAGCACACTGAGCTTGGAGGAAATCCCCCACACAATGTCTGGTGCAGGCATTCGATGCAGAGCTGCTGTGTGTACAAAGTACGTAAGGGACCATGTACAGAAGGCCAGGGCTTGCAGCTTCCCACAAGTTTTTGCAAAGAGGGGCACTTATGCTCTTGGAAACTCCCACAGGACTACCTTTCCTGTAGCACATTTTCCATTTACTTCTTACTATGGTTGCAAAAAAAAAAATCAGCTTCATCTTTCCTTTGTGCTGTGACAGGGAGTGAAAGAGAAAAGTGACAGACAAACCCCAACAAAGAAAGCTCCTGGGAGGGAAGTTATGTGGAGGTCTGGCTTCAAACACTACAGCACCTCTGTGAAAACAGAGAGGAAGACTATGGACAGTCACAAATTTGCAACAAAAGGTGGAATCCAGGAGAGCACAGAAGTTGAAGAGCAGGTGGAACATCCAGGAGAGCACAGGAGTTGAAGAGCAGCTGGAACATCCAGGAGAGCACAGGAGCTGAAGAGCAGCTGGAACATTGCCCAGGCCATCCCCACACTGAAGGAGCTCAGGCAGGCATCACTCTCACCCACCTGCAGCCACACCGCACAGACGGTGACAGGAGCACTGCACACCCCACCCAGCACTGCGGGACACACACCTGTGCCCAAGGCTTCCAGGAGACAGGAATGACAGCTCTGCTGCCCCAGGAAGGCTGGTGGCAGTACTGGAGCAGTTGCACACCCCTCACGCAGCAGCAAAGGAGTCTCTCTGAGAGCCTGGAGCCCTTCAAGCACCTGTGCCAGGACACAACAACCCAGGGAGCTGAAAAGGAACAAATCAGCATCTTCCAAGGAGCCGTGTCACACGTCTGCAGAGATGCTGGCTCGCAGGAAGACAAAGAGAAGAGTGCCCTTTCCATACTGTATGAGCTCAGGAGGAAGGGTGGTGGCTGAAGCACAATCCCTGCTCAGAACCACGGATCCTGCAAGCACAGACAACACTCAGCCCTGCTTCTCGTCCCCTGGCTTGGACCTCTCCTGAGACTTCATCTGGGACACCAGGGACACACCTGCCAGTTACAGCATTCCTTTCCATGGAATTCGAGCACAAGGTACACTAACCACTGACTAAGAAGCTCAGTGATTGTCACCTGAGCCCAGTCAGATTCAGCTGTTCCAGCTGAAGTGACATTAGACATGCCACAGGGCACAGCTTTCCCACTCTCATCCTGCAGGTAACATCTCTAACACCCACGAAGGGACTGTGCCCCTGTGCAGGAGGATTTCTGGCCTCAGGGCTCGCCACTCCTTGCCTAGCCCGGGGCGTGTTGCATTAGCTCTCCTTGGAGCTGGGAGCCGATTACAGGCAATTCTCCTGAGAAAGGAACTCTCCCGGCAGACCAGCTGCTCAAATTGCCACATCAATCTTGCTCACCATCCCTAAGAGGAGCTTATTCAGGAGAGAAAGGAAAATAGGGCTTAGCATAAGCCACTCTAGCACAAAGCCAGACAGGCATTCCAACCAGATGGTGCTTTTGCACCTGGAACAGCTCAATTGCATCCCGGGAACCACGAGCCCACATTTCTGAGGATGTGTTTGGATGAGGCTGGGTGAGCTCAGGGCACTGCAGGTGGGCAGAGCCCGGGCACCACTGGCACCAGGCTGCCCCAGGCTCTGCCAGGGCACGGCTCAGCTCTGGTTCTTCCTGAAAGGAATGGCTCTGCAGGCAGCAAATGGCACACAAGGTCTCCTCTGGAAAGGACTGAGCACTGCCTGGTGGCCACAAGCCACAGGGAAAGGAGAGGCTCTGGTCAGGCACTGGGTTTTTCCCCCAGCTCTGTCCCAGACGGCTGAGGAAGGCTGCTGCCAGCTTTGAGCAGGATCCACCCCAGTGCAGATGAAAGGAGAAGGAATGCAGTCCATGTGGTTCCCACGGAGGCTGTACCAGGGGAGAGCCCACGCTCACAAACCCCTCCTCTTCTGTGAGCAGGTACTGCAACCTGCCTCTCTTCCAAGCTGAGATCAATAGCTTGTGACAGAAATAGGATTTTATTTTAATGAAAATTATAATAGCAACCAGCATGAGAAGCACTACAGTCAGAAATGTCATCTTTCCATCACACAAATATTCTGAATCACCTTTAAAAGCGGCTTGGAGTGTTCCAGTGCTGTCAGTGCCATCTGACACAGTAAATCTGCATGTTAAGCCTTACCCTTGATTTTAATAGAAGCCATAAATGGCACCTTTGGACCCATGGCCTCACCTGGAGGGTGGGCTGAGGTCCCTGACAGGCTGTAGAACAAGCTGTGGCAGGAGCAGGAGCCCTTGGCTGGCGTGGGAAGAGCCAGGAGCATGTCACAAGGAGTAGCTACTGCATAGAGTGACTGTCCAAGGAGTTCAATAACCCCAGGGAACAGTTCCCAGGAACAGCTGAGCACTGGTGAAGATTCAGAGGGACATTAGCTCAAACTTCTATTAAAGGATACATGATAAGAAGAAATAGACCTTAAACTTGAAAGGACACAAAGGGTGGGGAGAGCAGTCTACACAAAATGGAAACTACACAAAAGATTTATCAGCACAAGTTCCTGCTTTCAATTTCCAAAAGTTAATACAAACCCTAGTCACAGTAGGAAGTCCTTGGTGCATTTCTTAACCATCAGTCACACTCACTTGGACTACAGCAACATGGAACAGCCACTTCCAGAGGAGTCCCCCCCTCCAGACCCAGGCTGGTGACCAGCTCCCTGCCTTGGCAAGGTGCCCAGGTGACCCTCCCCAGGTATCAGACTCTGGACCTGCTGTGTCAAAGGCAAGGGCTCCACTTCAGCAGTTAATGCACTCCTGACACTGCTTCAACCCCAAAACCATACAAGGCACCTCTTACAGCCTGGTTTTTAAAGAAGGGATTTCAACCACCCTCAGCAGTGCGTCCCACATGGCAAACCTCTGCCACCCGCAGCCCTCACCAGGCTGGCACAGCTCCTGGGAGTGACTTGCCTTCCTTACTTCCCGTAATGCCCGGCCCAGCCAGCTGCCAGACTATTGTCTGGATGTTCTTGGGACTTGTGCAACCCACTCCCACCCGAGGCAGCAAGTGGCTGAAAGGGAAACACCATAACCGCCAGCGCTTCTCTGCTCGGGTACTGGGCTGGATCTGAGCAGCCCATGGCCAAAGCTGGGGGAAAGAATGAAAGGAGTGAGGGAAGGGGAATGGCGGGGAGCTCGGCCCCAGGGCCACGAGCTGGAGGGCGAAGCAGGATGAGTAGTGCAGCAGAAGCAGAGGGACAGATGGATGGAGGCTGCAGAGCTGCGCCGCAGCAGCGTGAGCCGCCCCGCGCTGCCATCACACAGGCTCTGAGACGCACAGGGAAATTGGGAGGAGAAACCCAATCTGTTATGTTGGATACCCTGTGCCTTACGAGGCCATTACCATGGAATCCGGGCGCTTCACATTCCATTGCAAACGAACACGTCTAATAAAGTGAGTCACTCCAGGCAAGGCTTAAAAATAGAAAACTTATAATCATCTCCACTACGGTTTGCATAACCTGCCATTGGCGCAGGAGCATTGTCTAATTCCTTCCTTCCCAAAGCTCCTCAGGTGAGTTTGGGACGATGAGAGGCGCAGACTGGTGTCCCTCCGGGCTGAGCTGAGTCCTGCCTCTCCAGAGAGCTGCAGTCCTACCCTCAGCTGCCTCCAACCCAGCTCTCATCCCTCTCGCAGGACTACTCAAGGTGGCCACGGTGGCCCAGCAGCAAGGCCAGCAAGTTAAGCTCTGACTGGGGGTACCTTCAGCCTTTAAAGCTGTACTGGTCTGTTACCGGCAGTTTCAGGGTGTGTCAATGCAGGAAGCGGCCAACTAAGAAGAAAAGGGGATGTAACCAGAAAAGAGCCCAATTAGCACCCACTGAAGCAGGTCATCTAGCAAGCTGTCTCTCCTGTGCCTTTGAGAAGCCAGGAGTAGTTAATGTTACAACGGGATGTCAGGCCAGAGCAACTGAAGTAGCTGGAAAGGAACTGATTAAAGCTTAACCCAACCCAAGGTGGAGATGCTTCCCCTGCAAGGCAGATGTCTGGTGAGAACAACACAACACACCCCAAGGAAGGGCTCCAGAAGGTCCCACCAGGGCTGATGCAGCACGGACACAGCCACCCTCCAGAGCCTGCCCTGGAGCCTCCCCGGTCACTCTGGGCTCTCAAACACAAGGCAGGCATTGCAATTAAAGTCATTATCCAAGACCACCTCTCCAGCCAAGCACAGGAGCACAACCCCCGATATCCATTCAGCTCACAGGGTCACCCCACAGCCAGGTAACATCCTGCATGCAGGATTTAAACCCCCAATCCCCCTGGCCACCCTGTGCCGGTAAGTGGAAGCCAAGCAGCACTTCACCATATGGGGAAAGTCCTTCCCACGCTCCAGTACAGGCAACCAGCTCGGCTCCCATGCCCAGAAGTGGTTGTAGCACTTGTCAGGCACAAAAATAAAGGAGAAACAAAGCAGAAAATAGGTAACCTATCCTCATTCCTTCTCTTGGTCCTACTGCTTCCAACTGCTTCGTCTGCCTTCTGTACTCAGACACCAAGATATTCCCACCCTGCTTTAGATGACAGAGCAACTGCTGTGAACTCTGTCCCACAAGGAACAAACTTTTTTAGCTCCTCTTTCGAATGTCTAGTGTCCAGTGCTTCGATTTTAGCCTAACCACTTCTTTTCCTTCTGCTGCATTACCCTCCCACTTACAGATGATGAGGGGAAAAGTCCTCTGTGTAAATCCCTCTTGGAATTTCAATAGCAATAGTCTTGCCACAGACAGTAACATGTCTCTGGGAATGAGGCAACACTGCAGAGAGGGATGGCTGTAATCCCAAGAACTGTATCTAAGGACTAACAGGAATACAAAGAAACTCCAATGTCAACAGGTATTTTGAGCTTTCCCATCATACACACATCACAATATATTTATCAAGTTCTAGATGAAAGTATTTCAATTCCCTCCTGTCCTGCTGGAAGGAGTGGGAAGCCTGGTCTCCAGCCTGATCACTGACTAATGTGTGCAGGACGATTTCCATACTTTTGTGTTCTTGTGCCAATGTTGTTTTAACTTAAACTTCTCAGATAGCCACTCTTGCTTTCACTGTTGGTGGGGGTTAATATCAGCCATCAACCACGCACACAATACAATGACTGTAAGCCAATTACTGCCACTAGAAGGAAATGTTCTTGTCAGATAATTTATAGCTGTTTCCTTTTTTTTATATATTCTTCATTCCCCTCATTTTTAATGTGAATATTGGAACAGACAGTCTGCCAGTTCAACTTGATCCCAATGCTGGCACTTTATCCATGCTCTTCCTTCTGCTCCCTAGCCAAAGACTCAAGGAGCAGGGGTTAGAAAACAAGGTGTTTGCTTTTTACAAGACTGGACATATACCTGCACACACAAACAGGAACCTGCTCAAAAAATAGCTACAAACTAGGTGAATACTTAGGTGTGGCAAGGAAGTAGCCTAGTTTTATATCCTGGGATACAGATTGAGACCTGATAGCACATGCAAATCTAATCCTGGAGGAGGGGCCTGCGTTCAGAATCACTCTGAAATCAGAACCAACACTTCGTTTGAGAAGCTTTGCAAAGCAAATAAGAACAACCCAGTCCAAGACTTTGGACTCCATCCACAGGATGTGGCTGTGATTC
Organism: Serinus canaria; assembly: GCF_022539315.1. Classification (NCBI taxonomy): domain Eukaryota; kingdom Metazoa; phylum Chordata; class Aves; order Passeriformes; family Fringillidae; genus Serinus; species Serinus canaria. The sequence continues at coordinate 661,912 of NC_066321.1, forward strand.
GGGGTGAGTTCACCTGGAAACCCCTGGAGACAGAGCTACACGCTGGCTCGGGAACCCGGCCCAGAGAGAGTCATTCAGGGATATGGAATGTTTCCAAAATCAATACGGTGATGTTGTGGAAGAGCTCTGATTACAAACTGTCTGTTCCTTACGTAAGAAAAGCTGTTTCCTAAAGTGAAGCTTTTTGGAAGAAATAGGCCGCATCTACATTACCAAGAGATAATTAGTGGAGGCCTAGAGCCCAACAGCTGCTGCTGCAAACAGCTCTGTGGTCTCTGTGCTCCATAGTGTTTACCCCAAGTGGCTCCAGTTTGAGCCACAAGCACCCATGGAGCAGTGGAAGTGCAGGGATCCTTCCATAAAGGGTGATCTACTTCTGTCCCACTTGCTTCAGCTTTCTTTTCGCACCCTTTAATTTTTATCTCACAGAATCCCCAGAAACACTGAGGCTGGGAAAGCCCTCCAAGACCATGGAGTCCAATCTGTGCCCAGTCCCCACCTTGTCCCCAGCCCAGAGCCCTGAGTGCCACCTCCAGAATTCCTGGCACACCTCCAGGGATGGGCACTGCAAACCTCCCTGGGCAGTGCCAATCCCTGAGCCCCCTTTCCATGGGGGAATTCCTGCTGTGCCCACCCTGAGCTGCCCTGGGCCAGCCTGAGGCCGTTCCCTCTGCTCCTGTCCCTGGGAGCAGAGCCCAACCTGTTCCCATTTCCCACCTCGGCCGTGGTGTCCCTCTCCCACCAGGTCCCAGGAGGGTGACAGGGACAGGGATCAGCACCCTGGTGCTCACATCCTGTGCTCCCAGGAGCACACCCACCGTGACACAGCTAATCCCTGCACAAACCCAGCTGCCAACTACAGCCACGAGGCCAAGAACATACAGTGGCTTGGTTAATCTGCACAGCCAGGCTGGCAGAGCTCTGGCTGAGAATGAGGGTACCCAGCCCATAAAAAGGCAAATATCTCCCCAGGTCCATTTGCCAGCACACAAACAAGCACCAGCACAAGGAAGATATTGCCTAACTGAGCTACTTGCAAATGCCAAGCCCTGTTTTGAAACCATCAGCTACAAGTGGAAGGTGAAAGTCACAACTGCAGACTGACAGCAGAAAACCCACATTTCTTTCAAATGTTTGCTAAAGCTTGCAGAGACTTGTGTGAAGACAAAGCAGACAGCAGCAAGGAACCTGCAGGAGCTGTCCTTTGGAAAACTGCTCTGCACGAATGGCCTCTGCACTGACCACTTCCTGCCAGCTTCCTAAATTCCTGTCAGGGACAGCAGCAGGTAGAAATGCATCTCTAGAGAAAATACTACATTATGCAGCAAGGTCTAGCTCACAACCTTGTTATTACACACATAATTAAGCAAAACAAAGTATAAATCCATATATATACACAACCAAAGCAATGCTACCAATTAGATCCAAGAGGTGTGAGTCATTTTTTATGCACACTTGTGCCTACTCAAAACTTCCATCCAACTTCAGACTAAGTAAACTCCTAATGCCTAATGTTAAAATGAATAAAATTCTGGTTATTGCTATTGGAGGGGCAATACTGGACTTGCTTTACATATTAACACAGAAAGATCCTGAACTATCAGACCAAGTCTTTACTGGCTAATCAGTCACTGCTCATCACTGAAAATTCCTGAAGAACTAGAGCCAAGAACAAGTGAAGAAAAGAGTGGAAAGGAGCAGGGAGGAGAAGAAAATGCAGCTCCTTTGGAGAGGAGGAGAGCCCCTGTTTCCCAGCAGCAGGTGAAAGGAGCTGTCAGCACACCTGTACTACCTGCTCACAGTAACACCAGAGGAAGTCAAGGAGGGAGTAAATCTGGCTGCCTTGGAACCCAAGCTCTCCACACAGACATTTACATCTTTTCCTGTAGAATCAGGCTTACCAACATTTACTGACTGCTTAACAGAGGTAAGAACTCAGAGAAGTTTAGGACATCAAGCAATGGTCCCACGAGTGCATTCAGCGGAAGTAATAACTTAGTTTCATTTTACAAAGTTCAGTGTAATTACAGCCGTGCTATTTTTTACCAAGAATTTGGGGACTTTTTTATAATGGGAGATATTATATTTATCAGCTCCAGCCAAGAAAAAAAATATAGTTAATGAGCTCTGCAACCTCCTTATTTATTATATATAGATACCTACAGGCAGACAGCAGCTGGCCTGGACAGGGAGACACTGAGGCTGGACCTTTCCCATCAGGGAGCACAGGGATGACCCACACACAGGACAGCTGCCAGGGGCTCTGCACCACTTCTGTAAAACTGCTGCACTCTCCTTTTTTTGTTTGTTTTTCTTTTTTTTCTTTTTCCCATCCAAAAGCTTAAATAAAGCAAGGGGAGGAGGCTGAGAGCACTTGGTATTCAAAGCTGCTGCGTAAGATCATAGAATCATGGAATGGTTGGGGTTGGAAGGGACCTTTAAAACCCATCCCATCCACCCTGCCATGGCAGGGACACCTTCCCCTGTCCCAGGTGCTCCCAGCCCCAATGCCCAACCTGGCCTTGGGCACTGCCAGGGATCCAGGGGCAGCCACAGCTGCTCTGGACACCCCGTGCCAGGGCCTGCCCACCCTCACAGGAAGGATTTCTTCCCAATATCCCATCCACCTGTGCTCTTCTTCAGCCTTCCACATGGAACGATAAAATCCCAGAACGGTTCGGGTGGGAAGAGACCTTAGAGATGCTCCGGTCCCACCCTGCCATGGCAGGGACACCTTCCCCTGCCCCAGGTGCTCCCAGCCCTGCCCAGCCTGGCCTTGGGCGCTGCCAGGGATCCAGGGGCAGCCGCAGCTGCTCTGGGCACAGGGCAGGATGCGTTTGAAATGCCTTTATAATAAAAGGCACTGCGGTGTTGAAGGCGCGGCTGCACCCGCGCGTCCGGGCCGGCCCCGCTCCCTCATCCCGCCCGCCGCGGCTCCGAGCCCGCTCACACAGACCCCGAAAGGCACTTACTGCGGAGCGCCGGGAGCCCGCGTCCCTCTGCGGGCTGCTCGCCGGCCGCCGGGAGGAGATCGGGGGAGGGCGGCTCTCTCCTTGCCCGCCCTCCGCCTGCAGCAGCCAGCCGGGCTCCCCCGAGCTCCGCCTCGAACACCGCCGGCGCCTCCCCGCCCTGCTCCCCGCCCGGGGCCGCGGCTGCCCCGCCAAGGCCGCGGGAGCGCCGCCGCTGCGGCCTGGGCCCGCGGGGAGGGGCCCGCTGCGGCCTCCTCATCCCCGGCCTTGCGTGATGGGGGTCGCCGCCCATGGCGGCCCCTCCCCGGGCTGCGCCGCTGGCGGTACCGGAGGCGGTACCGGAGGCCTCCGGCCCACGCGTGGGGCCCGGCTCCGCCGCCCGCGCAGCTGATCGTGGTCTTCAGCTGTCTGGGTGTCATTTCGAGTCAGTAAACAACTGCAAGGATTGGATTTCGTGAGTTCTGCAAAGTCAGTGATATTCAGTCACTGGTGATGGGAGCAGTGGAACATTAGTGCTCTTAAAAGGGGCTAAGATCTCGAGTGGCAGCCGGAATTAATAGATACTACGGCTTAGAAGCTGTCAACTGAAGAGAAAGAATTGAAAATAAAAGGGAAAAGACCAGATGATTCATTGTTTTCTAAGGATATGTTTTAGGGTGTGTGGTTTTTGGAGCACAAAGGAAGAATAATTGGGATACAAAAAAAAAAAGTATTTAAATGCTTTTTCCAGCATGATCCAACACATACGAGTTCTGGATGTGGATGCCTACCCCATATATGTACCCCACTAGATGTTGTTTCATCAATCTCTAACAAATGAGAGAAGGAGAATCCCCTTTCCTCCCACCCCTCAAAGTGTTTCAGAAAAGCTGGACAGCTACCCACATGTAGCTGCACTGTCAGTGTTCATGACAAATTTTTATTGACACAGGGCAGTTAATGACTGCAAAATGTATTTCTGGCCGGTTTCCAAGTGAACATTTTCTGCACCCCAGCACTGCTGTGTCTCATCAGCTTTTTCCAACCTGCAAAATCTTGAAGGGGTAGAAAATGAGAGCTTTGTACTACTTACTCTCCTTATTAAGGGAAAGTGAAAACTTCATAGGGATCACATTTCCTGAGCAATCTCACTTCCTAGGGGAGGTTCTCCCCACCTTCTCAGTGCAGCTACCAATAAACAGGGATGGGCTGCTCTCTCCCCTACTTCAGGCTTCTGTTCAACTACTGCCGTCTTTTTATCTTAGTTACTGATTGTTTAACATTGGGCTTCATAAGTTTGAAGAGTGAAAGAGTTTTACAAGGTTAAGTAAAAAAATGAGATGCCTGAAAGTATTGCAAAATTCATCCCTCTCAAGTCTGTTTTTTATTTAATGCCTGGATGAAAATATTACCTCCAGAGTAAGTCTCCGTGCGTGTGGCTTGGTCCCCGGGACACCTGCCAAGACAGGAATTTCAGATGCCCGAAATCATGTGCTCAGCAGGTGTAAATTGTGTGCAGGGAGAGTTCACCTTTTGTCCTCAACCCCAGAGGCAGTTTCTCTTCATTAGCAAGGGAAGATGGGGAAAAAGATCATCATCGTCTCCTGACTGCATGCCAAAGTTATGTATCATGAGAAGAAAATCTGTTCATACGTTCACAAATATGTTTTCTGCTAATCTGTCTTGAGGAAAATGTCTTTGTGAGGAGCAAGGGTGGCGACAGTCGCAGGAGAGCTGAGACAAAGGGACAGAACCAGACCCAGAATTCCTCTGCTGGGATTTTTCCAGCAGGATCCAGGGCAGGTCCTGCCGATGGAAAAGGCAAGTGCCTGGTGGAGGCTGTGGTTAGGCATGGAAACCATTCCCATCTCGGGCCGGGGGTGTCGGGTGTCGCTGCAGGTACAGCCCCTGGCTTACCCCGGAGCAGGAGGTGCTGCTGCTGCTGCTGCTCAGGTGTTTCCCCTGCCCCGCAGCAGAGAAATCCAGCACTCTGGAGGGAGAGAAAGGGGCTGATTTTTCTGTTATGGTGTGTTATCACTGTAATTGTGTCTGATTGTTGGCTGTCCCATCGAGGTCCCGCATCAGGGCTGAGCCGCAGAAACAAATGCAAAAATTGCAGCTTTAAAAGAATAAGGTCACGGGTCACGTTATTGGTGGCAGAACAAACACCGTAATTAATTGGCCTCTCCCTGCAATGGCAGCACAGGAGGGAGTGGAAGGAAGGGATGTGGAGCATCTGTGTTTTTCTGGGGCAAATGGCCCAGCTAGGTCTGATGGACAACGTGAATTCCATTGGTAAAGAAAAGAAGAGGGACTATCTTTTAGAAAGGACAGTATCTTTCAGAAAGCAAGACTGCTTGGACTAGTCAAGAGTAGTTATTTTCTCTAAACGTTTAAGGAGCTTTGTTGTGGCAGGAAATGAAAAAAAACCCTCTTAAATTTATTTTCTGTATATGTGCTGGAGTGAGAAACTGTATTGAGCAAAAGCAAGGCAAAAGGCTCTTCAGAGGAATTTGTGCTCTATTATTTTTTTCTCTCAGACAATGACAGATGAAAACCAGCCCTGGTGACTGTACATGTCTGCTGTTTATCCAGGATCTTCTCCATTGAATTGATTAGGAAAAGCTTAGAAAACCTGTTCAAAGACATGTACAGTGACTTTTTAAAATTCCCAGCCTGGTATCCTGTAATCAATAAATCCAGGATTTGAGTCTCCTGTTTGCTTCCAATGCCCATTTCCCTGGCATTGCCTGCCTGATGGCTTTCCTTTGGGACACTTTAGGCAGGATCTGGGATGAACAGTTTCAGGGTGTCCACGCATTTATAAGGAACTTACAGATTGCCAGCAACATCATCAATAATTGTGCTGGGAAAAGTTATTTTAAATAACCACATGTATCATTGTCAATTTGGTTTCCGTGACCTTTTGTGATCCAGAACGATTCCATTGAAAAAGAAAGGAAATTGGAAAATCCCTGAGAGGCTGATATCTGGAGCAATCAGCATTCCTGGGTGGGAGTGGCTCCCCTGTGTCCCATGGCAGGGATATCTCGCCCCATCTTCCCTCAGCACCATTTTGACCACGCCAGCCATCCTGTACCTTCCCCAGAATTTCAGATTATGCTTTTTCATCTACTGAAATATTTCTCCCTGCAGATTTAAATAATTAATTGGGACGTGCCTAGTGGGTCTTGAGCTAAACTTCAGAGAGGCAGCAGATATGTGTGACCAAGTGACCTTTTGCTGTCCTGCTCGTCCCCGCGCGCTCGCTGTGCTCAAAGGGACGCTGTCAAAATTGCTAGGCCTTAAAACTTTAACCCGCACTGACAAGTTGTTCTACATTATAAGTCTTCCTTAAAAGATTACCAGGATTGTTTTGTTTGTTGTTCCAACCATCTTTGCTGAGGGCTCCACAATACGGATTCATTTGTCCTTTTGGGTAGGTGGATATTTTTAAATGCCCGGCTTATTCCGTGACCTGTTAAAATCGAGTTGATGTGCGTGTGCTCCACTCAGCGGAGAGCTCGCCAGGGATGGAGCAATTTCTCTGCACTCTGGAAGGGGAGACAGGAACACGCTTGGGAAACCTTTATGGAGAGGCTTTGAGAAGCCATTTTGTCATCTTCAGTGCTTTGGAAGTCTTGACTGGGCTTGCCTGGTGTGTGAGTTAGTGAAACACCAGCTGGTTCTCACTGAGAGGTTTGCTGTCTTTCATGGTGCTCTGATTTACTCATTGGGCTTTATTTCTAAGATCTCCATTTACAGAGTCACAGAATCCCTGAGGTTGAAAAAAGCCTCCAAGACCACCAAATCCCAACTGTGCCTGATCTCCACCTTGTCCCCAGCCCAGAGCCCTGAGTGCCACCTCCAGGAATTCCTGGAACACCTCCAGGGATGGGCACTCCAAACCTCCCTGGGCAGCCCCTGCCAAGGCCTGACCACTCTTTTGAGAATAAATTCTTCCTGAATTTCTAAAAATTTTCAACCTGCTGTCCACCCTGAGCTGCCCTGGCCCAGCCTGAGGCCGTTCCCTCTGCTCCTGTCCCTGTTCCCTGGGAGCACAGCCCAACCCCCCCCGACTGTCCCTTCCTGTCAGGAGTTGTGCAGAGCCACAAAGTCCTCCCTGATCCCCCTTTTCTCCAGGCTGAGCCCCTTCCCAGCTCCTTCAGGACAAACATGGCTCAATATGGCTCCAGCTCCATGTGAGGAGGTGGACCAGAGGCAGCAGTACAGATACAGCTGTGCTGTCACACTTCCATTCTCATGTGCTAGGACAAAGATCAATACAACAACCATTTTATATGGGATGACTGCACAGTCCCTCCACGAGACAAGGGAGCACGTGTCCAAACCAGCAGGCCGGAGGGAAGCAGTGATACCCACTGCCACACCCCAGGTAAGCCACACCTGCACTTCTAGGCTTGATTTGAGCGGATTTACTGCTGCCTGTCAACCCAGCCTTGTTCCTGTCAGTGCACCAGCTGAACTTGGGGAGAGAGGCTGCGGCTGGCCCTGAGCTGCAGCATCCTCCTCAGAGGGGCACAGCAGAGTCAGCAGAAGCACTTGAACCTCCTGGGCTCTGCCCTGTCAGGCCTCAGCCAGAATCAGGGACACCTGGACACCTTCCCCTGTCCTAGGCTGCTCCCAGCCCCAGTGTCCAGCCTGGCCTTGGGCACTGCCAGGGATCCAGGGGCAGCCACAGCTGCTCTGGGCACCTGTGCCAGGGCCTGCCCACCCTCACAGGGAAGGATTTATTCCTCATATCCAACCTAATTTCCCCCTCTGTCAGTGTGAAGCCATTTCCCGTTGCCCTCTCCCTGCAGCTCCTGGTGAAGGGTCCCTCTCTGGCTCTGCTGTACACCCCTTCAGACACTGGAAGGGGCTGTGAGGTGTCCCCAGAGCCTGCTCCCCTCCAGGCTGAACAGGCCCAGCTTTCTCAGGCTCACAGGGAGCTCCAGTCCCCTCACCAACTCCGTAACCTGCTCTGGGCTTGCTGCAGCAGTGCCGTGTCCATGGGGGCACACGGAACAGATCCCTCTGCCCTGCAGCTTGGCAGGGAACGTTCTCCCAGCCATTGTGACAACTAAGGCAAGGAACCCCTTAGAACTCCTTGTTTTGTTGGAGTAGGGCTCTGATTCCTGCTCGGCTGAACTGATCCTGTGAGATTTTCAGCAGCTCTGAGGCTCTGGAGCACCATTTCTCAAATTGCAGGTGCTGATTTCTGCCCCGTTCAGCACCCTCCTACTCCCAGTCAGTTCCGAGGGAAGCCAAGTGTGGGCCTGGCTCACACGGCTTGGGAACAGGTTCCCAGAGCATGTTCTGGGGTGACATCCCAGGGAGGCCTGGGAGTCACCAAACTCCTCCTGGTGACAGAATTCCCTGCAGGACGTCAGCCAACACTCCCAGATATTCTGAGCAGATGCAAAACAGTCTAAGGGACATGGGAAACTGTTCAGCGAGTTGCTAACCTTGAGTGCAAGGACAGGTGCCATTTCTGCTCTGGGAACAGGTAGTGCAAAGTCTGTCACTGTGGGGACCCTCTGTGCAATGATTGTCCCAGCCGTGGCACAGGCAGCACGTTCTGCTCTGCCCCACAGAGCACAGGGGCACCTGGGGACAGGGCTCAGAGGTGCCCTGCCAGTGCTGAGTGACCCCTTGGACCCGGTGATCTCACAGGGCTTCTCCAGCCCCAGCCAGCCCTGGTTCTTTGTCTCCATGCCCCTCTCCGAGGGCACGCTGCTGGTCCCAGCTGGCTGGGCACAGATGTTGCCAGATGTCCCTGCGTGGCAGAGCCTCAGCTCACCAGCAATGAGAGGAGGTGGAGAACAGAAGGAGGGGGAAGCCTCTGCATGGCTGACTTCCAGGCACAGTAAAACAGGGAATTAGGGCTTCTCAATATGAATGTCTTTTGCCTGAGTGCTTGGGGGGTTTTTTGGTCCTGGGCTTGTCTGAGAAAACTGTTTTGCTAGGCTGACTAATCCAACCGTAAACCACAGCCTAAATAATAATTATTACTTACAGTTTCTATGATGTTGCCTTCTGGCAGCGGAAGCTGAGAAGGAAAGGGAGCTGTGCTGGGTATTTACATTGTGGTGTTCATGCACATCCAGACACAGGACCCTGGAACATGGCCTGCAGTGCCAGAAGGTTGAAGCAGAAAACACCTGCTTCTGACCTGTGCTGAGGTGGGTGGTTGTAGCTGTTCCTCCTGCCCAGGCCGTGTTCTCCAGCACTTTTGTACGTAAATCTCCATGTTCCCTTGACGTGAAGCACTCGTTGCAGCTTTTCCTTGGACTCTGGCTCACACATGGCTGTTTGTGGGAGCGTGTCCAAGGCAAACTGAGTGTCAGGAGTGTGCATCGTTTATTTTGGGACACAGCATGGCCATGTCACAGCACAATCTAGGACTCGCTGTTGACATCTCCACACGCAGGCACAGTGTGCTGAAATGTCATCACCTGGCAAGTCACAGAGACCATCGTGAGCACACTGATGACTCCTTTGTGGGTCAGCTGAGCCTCTGAGCCCGTTAACCACTGGCCTCCCCAGCAAAGTCCTTCCAGGATTGAAAAGGAACAAAAATACACATTTGTGACTTGATCTGAAAGCTTTTAAATGTAAAGAATGATCACAGCACCATTTAGGTTGGAGAAAACCTTTAAGACTGACTCCAGCCATAGTGCTTGTGGTAAAGAATCTTTGAAACCTTCACCTGTAATCTCCTGAAGTTCTTTCATTAAATCACTCCTTGCTTATTAGTTTATCTCTGATACAAACAGAATGGTTAAAAATGAAAGAAGTTTTCAAGGAATATGCTGGGGGAAAAAAAAAGGTTTTTAAAATTATTATGGAAAAAATGATTAGTGACATCTTGCATCTGTGAGAGATGATCAAGACCAAAACCAACAGTCAGGCCAGACTCTGGGGGGTGTATGATGGGTGCATCTTGTCCAGGGTTTTTTTAATCCTTTAGAGGAACAATGTATAACGGGTAGTGCTGAGTTTTTAAAAACTTTTTTTGCCCTGGAAATGATGGCTGAGCAGAACTGCATGAGCGCGAGGGGCTGAGGAAGAGGATGAAGCATGTAGGTGCAGTGGCATCCGTGCCATCGGTGCCAGTGATGAGCTGGTTCAGGCAAGGGCGTTGGCCTGCACCAAAGCACGCATTGGTGGTTCAGTGGTAGAATTCTCGCTTGCCACGCGGGAGGCCCGGGTTCGATTCCCGGCCAATGCAGTTTCAGTTTTGCCAACAGAGGAGCCACCGTGTTTTGTGGCCGTCGCGCTTTCATTTTCCCCGCGGGGCTCCCGAGCGGGAGGAAGCGGCACCAAGACGGTCGGACCAGGCCGTGCCGTGCCGTGCCGTGCCAGAGGCAGGGGGCTGGCCTGGCCTGGCAGAACCAGCGGCCGCGCGGGGAGACGGGAAAAAAAAGGAAAGTTGAGGAAAAAAAAGAACCGCCTGGAGATGCCGGGGATTGAACCCGGGACCTCACACATGCGAAGCGCGCGCTCTACCACTGAGCTACATCCCCGGCTGTGAGCGCCTCGCGGCGGGCACCCTCAAATGGAGGGCAAACCGCGGCCTGTGCGGGCCGTGTCCTACCCTGCTCTGTCCCCACACAACTCCCTCTGCCGGCCCCGCTCTCGGCCCGCTCCGGGACACGGCCACGGAGCCCCGCCCGCGGCACCGGGACACGGCCACGGAGCGGGACAGGGCCATGGAGCCCCGGCATACGCCATAGAGCCCCGGCAGCGGCACACGGAGCCCCGGGGGCGGCAGCGGCCCGTCCGTGTGCGGGGAGCCACAGGCAGAACCCCGGGCCTGGGGCAGCCCGCGGTGCTGTTCCCCCGGGGTCCCCAGCGGGGACAGGAGCCGGCGGGTCTGGAGCCATGGTGCCGACGGAGAGGAACCCAAACACGTTCTTCCCGTGCGGAGGCCCAGCAGAACCAGCGCCGTCCCTCGCCTTTAGCGGAGCTGCCCGGTGACACCGGTGCCAGATCCCAAACTCCATTTCCACGGCAGCGCTGCGTGCCCTCGCTGCAGCCCGGCCACCCACAGCTCTCAGCCTGGGGGGTTTGAAACCCTAAATGTCATCCCAGCCACCCTGCCAGGCCAGGGACACCTTCCCCTGCCCCAGGTACTCCCGGCCCCCGTGTCCGGCCTGGCCTGGGGCACTGCCACGGCTGCTCTGTGCCAGGCCCTCACAGGGAGGAATACTGGATACTATTTTATTTAATTTATTAAATAAATTAATTTAATTTATTCCCCCACAAGCAGCAATAGCAATCCCTCAGGGCCCTTCCGCAGCCAGCCATTCCCATTTTGACATCCATAACCTTGGCCACTCAGGTTTTTCCTGTCAGAAAACAGCACCTACAGTTTGACTTTCTTCCAGCTGGATTTTAAGAAGCTGCTTTCTGTGAGTTACTGGATGTGGTTACAAACTCTGGTTTGTGTGTAACTTAAGGTGCAGAATGGCCATGGCTCCTCACCAGGCTGAGACAAGGGTGCTAATACCAACCTTGCAATAAAATCACAAAGCAATTAAATATTTCTCTTCAGTTTTTTTCTCCTTTTGTTTACTTTCCTGTAGAATTCAGAATAGTCAAAAATGAATAATACAGATATTACTATGCTGTTATGGATTTGTCAGCTCTGATGGACAGTCACCCAGTTGTGAAACTTCCCCTCTGGGAGCTGGATGGAGGCAGAGCCCATTCTGCCTGCTGAGAAAAGCAGCTCCACATCCAAAGCTCCACATCCAAAGCAGCTCCACATCCAAAGCAAGTGTCCCTGTGGCAGCAACACAAGTGCTGCCTTTATTGAAATGAAACAAGTTTCTCTTCCAGCCTGGTCTAAATATCCTCTAGACCTCATCACCTACCAAACACAGAATAAGGTGAATTATTCAGGCAAGACACAGCACTGGGATGCTACGGGAGAAAATAAACTGCCTTAAAGTGACCGTGAAGGAAAATGCAATGCCAATAGATGGATGTGCATTACAGGGTGAAGCCCCAGCCCTAGCACAGCTGTGTGTTCATAAACAGCAGCGAGCAGGATGGGGCCCTGTCCTGCTCCGGGCACACTCACATCCCTGACCCTTCCCAGCACAGCACCTCCCTGGGCCTCCCCACCATGGCACATCCCTAACACGCACATCCCTGACCCTCCCCACCATGGCACATCCCTAACACGGCACATCCCTGACCCTCCCCACCCCTGCACGTCCCTAACATGACACATCCCTGACCCTCCCCACCATGGCACATCCCTAACACGGCACATCCCTGACCCTCCCCACCATGGCACATCCCTAACACGATACATCCCTGGGCCTCCTCACCATGGCACATCCCTGAGCCTCTACACCACGGCACATCCCTGATCCTCCCCACCACAGCACATCCCTGACCCTTCCCAGCACAGCACCTCCCTGGGCCTCCCCACCATGGCACATCCCTAACACGGCACATCCCTGACCCTCCCCACCATGGCACATCCCTAACACGGCACATCCCTGACCCTCCCCACCATGGCACACCCCTGAGCCTCTACACCACGGCACATCCTCTCCCCACCACAGCACATCCCTGACCCTTTTCAGCACAACACATCCCCGATCCTCCCCACCATGGCACATCCCTGACCCTCCCCAGCACAGCACATCCCTCAGCCTCCCCACCACGGCACATCCCTGACCCTTTTCAGCACAACACATCTCTGACCCTCCCCACCACAGCACATCCCTAACACGACACATCTCTGAGCCCCCCCACTATGGCACATCCCTGACATGGCACATCCCTGAGCCTCTACACACACGGCACATCCTCTCCCCACCACAGCACATCCCTGACCCTTTTCAGCACAGCACATCCCCGATCCTCCCCACCAGGGCACATCCCTGGGCCTCCCCAGCCGGTGGCTGGCCCAGCTGGCCGGCCCAGCCCCTGCTTCCAGGAAACACTTTGTCATCTTGTTTCAATGCGGCTGGATGCCGGCACAAGCTCCACATTCAGCTGCCTCCAAGGACTACATTCACCTCTTTGTGTTTGGGTTTCTGTGCTGACATCAGGGAAAAACAATGTCACTCTGTTATCTGGCAGCCCCTCTGCATTCCGTGGTGGGATTAACTCATTCCTGGTACCTCGGGAACCTCTCGGCCCTGGGGATGGGCTTGTCTTTGATCTACTCAAGTTTCTGTGGTTTTCGTCAATTCTCGTCAGATACACGCATAAACTCGAGTTTTCCCAGCATAAACTCAACATTTTCCAAGCGACTCTTCTGCACGCTGGTGGAGCCTACAAGAGCTCTGTTCCAAAGTCCCCGGGCTGCATGGGAACAGGATCACAGCAGGGCTCTGGGGAGACAGAGGGACAATCTGTGTTTCCTTCCAGCGCAGCTTCCTACCACGGCACTTGTTCCCAGGATTAAATGTTTACACTCAAAGTTCCTTCTGAAAACCAGCGCTCCCGTTCAGTGGAGTGCAGCAGCAAAGCCCAGTGGTGTAAAACGAACAGGTGGAGAGGATTTACGGGGTGGATCCAGCCCTGGAGCAATGCCAGAGCTGAGGGTCTCTGCTCCCAGGTGTGTCTGACACCTCCTTGTAACACCTGAGCCCTGGGCACTGGCACCAGACATTCACACTGAAATACATCAGATTCTTTTTCTTTCATCACATGGCCATATCATTCATTTGCTTGAGGTATCCAAATGAGGGGGTGCAGAATTCCAGCCTGAATTCCAGCCTCTTAACCTGGAGAAAAGGAGGCTCAGGGGGACCTTGTGGCTCTGCACAGCTCCTGCCAGGAGGGCACAGCCAGGGGGGGTCGGGCTGTGCTCCCAGGGACAGGGACAGGAGCAGAGGGAACGGCCTCAGGCTGGCCCAGGGCAGCTCAGGGTGGGCACAGCAGGAATTCCCCCATGGAAAGGGGGCTCAGGGATTGGCACTGCCCAGGGAGGTTTGCAGTGCCCATCCCTGGAGGTGTGCCAGGAATTCTGGAGGTGGCACTCAGGGCTCTGGCCTGGGGACAGGGTGGAGATCAGGCACAGCTTGGATTTGATGATCCCAGAGGCTTTTCCAACCTCAGGGATTCTGTGATTCTGTATGATTATTTATCTTTTATTTAGCATTCCTGTTCTCCTTCAAAAAACATTCCCATGAGAGACCAGGAAAACTGTGAAGTGACAAACATCAGAGCTGGTGTGTTGGAACAACACTGAAGTACTTAACACTACAGGAATGTGCCACTTACTGCAGCATTTTATGTAATAAATGCATTAGTAAAACAAAAAATACTACAGACCTGTGATTTGCAAAGTTAAAGAAGCAAAAACCTGCCAGTGTTACGTTTCAAAGAATCAAAGAATCGTTTCAAGAGCTCTCAGACAATCCAGTCCAAGCATCAACCCACCACCACCACCATGGCCACCCTCCAATGGAGCCCTCAGGTGCCATATCCCCATTTTTTATACACATTTCCCACTGGCACTAATCAGGGAACAGAGTGCTCAGAATGACCTTTAGGCAGTCCTGCACACAGGTTACACCAGCTGGAATGAAGTTACCACCTTAAGTCCTCCAAACACAAATGGCTTTTTCTCCTGGATTTTTGCGTCTTGATTTTGACTGACTGAGCTCTCTTGTTTGTTGGAATTGAAGAATAAAGCAAGGAACTCTTTCAGCAGCTCCCAGCCAAGAAGGAGAACTACAGAGTCCACATGCTTGGCTGCCTTTTGTTGTGAGAACAATCACAGCCCCAAAATACAGGTGACAGATGAGCCCATAGTAAACAATTAGGAAAGTTGGAGTTAAAAAAGGAGATAAAAAGGCAGAAAACATGATTAAAGTACTGAGCTGGGAGATTCATTAGTGTTGCAGACAGATAAGTAAATTAGAGCCCTGCAGAAATTTTTTGACTGGCAAATTAATTACACAATATTACAATGGCTTTGCCAGCCAAATTTAGCCCTCGGGAAGCAGGTAGGAGTCTGCCTGACTTAATAAAAGGAGCCTTGACTGGTCTGCAGCTTAATCAGAGATGAAAATTAACATTTCAGGATTTGAGGCAAAAGGAGGAGGCCAGGCTCCAGCACAATTACCAGGTTACACTGGCAAGGAAGCTGTCCAGGCAGCGGGGTGCTCCTGCCTCCTCACAGACCTTCAATTCTCTGCCCTTCCTGGGAAAGCAAGGCAGGAGCTGCTCTGGGAACCTGCGTGGAGCCTCGTTAGGCAGATCACTCAACAGGACACTTTCCATTTGCTTAGAGAATGCCTGATTAAAACATTTCACCCTAACCCTTAAAAAGTTAAAAAGTATACTATGTTATTATTATTATTATTATTATTATTATTATTATTATTATTATATTATTATTATTATTATTAATATAATATAATAATATAATACTTATAATTATATACATTATTAATAATATTAATATTATGTAATAATATTATTATAATAATGATGATATATAATAATAATAATAATAATAATAATAATAAAGTTCATGTTGTTGTTACTGTTATTACCATATTTCCTTCAATGCTGACTTATTCCCTGAACCTCATTCTCCGTTTGCAGCTCTTGCTCTGCCCCCAGCCAGCAGAAACACGTTAGGTAAGAAATATTTCTTTTTCAGTTTGTTTGCTTAGTATCTCGTTTTTAAGGTATGGATATTAGGAACTCTCTCCTGGACCCAATTTTTTTTCCTTTCCTGGAACAGCCTTGGAAATACATATTTATATCCCTGGAACACGTCACCTTGCATGACAAGCTCCAGACAGCCCTCATTATCTGGGCTGACCCACAGCATCATTTCCAACATGGAGACCTCAGTCTCACTGCAGATATTTAAAAAAAGTCCTTTCCTGGCTCTCCTGCCCCCAGACATGGCAGTGGCTGTGCTGGCCACCCCGAGCCTGGCAGCCCTTGCCCACCCAGGCCCTGCTGGAAGGCAGGGGAGGGGCTGCAATAAATCCATTTTCCTCTCCTCCCTGTGTGCCTGTGGGATTGCTGCTGCAGGTGTGGCCTCATTTAATCGGGATCTGACTGATATCAAAATTGACTCGGTTTTCCAATGATATCTTGTAGTGGAATGTTGTGAGCTGGAAACTAATATATTTCTTCTTGCTTGTCACATCAATATGGGCTAATTTTGTTGGCTTTTGTATTGAACAATCTGGTGAATGTACAATCCAGTTTTGATTTCTCTCTTTATGATGCCTCTTATTATTAAAGCTCCCTCAACCAAAAAATAATGTATTTTTATTTACTGGTAATATTAATGGGATTCAATTTTTCCCTCAGTTTTAATCTAGTTTTTCCATATTGAAGAACCAGATCCCATTTAATTAAAATTGAATAAACCCCAGTTTTTCCTCCATTCAGTGTGCAGGCTGAGCTTCATTTTGCATAGTTTTATTTAATACTACTCTTCTCAAATCATTGGTATTTTACTCACTGTGCTTCAGGTGTTGCAAAAAAGACTAAATTATTTACTATGCATGATTAATTGCCTGTTTCTCCATGATTATTCCGTTGTTGGGAAAGGGAGAGTGGGCATTTTTGTACCACTGGGCGTGTGTCCATCCTACACTTGTGCTGAATTCCAGCTGAGCTTGGCTGGAAGCAAAGAACTGCTGAGGGAGGGAGAGAGGAGCTGAAGCTTGGAGACCCTCATGGTAGTGGGATCATGGAATCCCAAAATGGGTTGGGCTGGAAGGGACCTTAGATCCCATCCCATCCCATCCCATCCCATCCCATCCCATCCCATCCCATCCCATCCCATCCCATGGCAGGGACACTCCCACCGTCCCAGGGTGTTCCAGCCTGGCCTTGGGCACTGCCAGGGCTCCAGGGGCAGCCCCAGCTGCTCTGGCAATCCCAGCCCAGCCAGGAATTCCCAATCTCCCACCCATCCCTGCCCTCTGGCACTGGGAGCCATTCCCTGGCTCCTGTCCCTCCATCCTTGTCCCCAGTCCCTCTCCAGCTCTCCTGGAGCCCCTCCAGGCCCTGCCAGGGGCTCTGAGCTCTGCCTGGAGCCTTCCCTTCTCCAGGGGAACATTCCCAGCTCTCCCAGCCTGGCTCCAGAGGGGCTCCAGCCCTGGAGCAGCTCCTGGCTCCTCTGGGCTCTCTCCAGCAGCTCCAGGTCCCTGTGATGTGGGAGCCCAGGGCTGGGGCAGCTCTGCAGGTGGGCTCTCACCTGAGCACAGGGCACAGGGCAGAATTCCCTGGGGAACAGCTCCAGGCACAGCCGGTGTGTGCAGCACAGTGGGTTACACCTGCACACCCTGCTCCCTGCAGGAATCACTGCCCCTGCAGGAATCTTTGGGCTCACGCCTGCCCGGCTCCAGCTGCGCTCAGGCTGCACACAAACGCTGTCCGTCTGTCCGTCCCCACGGCTGCCCCGCGGGACGCAGGAGCGGGGCCGGGCCGGCTCCTCCCGAACCTTCCCAACCTCTCCTGGCTCCTCCCGAACCTTCCCAACCCCTCCCGAACTTTCCCGACCCCTGGCTCCTCCCGAACCTTCCCAACTCCTCCCGAACCTTCCCAACCCCTCCCGGCCCCTCCTGGCCCCCGGCTCCTGGAAATAATTAACTTTTTAAAGCAACTCCTCCATGCTCTGTACTGAAGTCAGGCATTTTAAAAAGTAAAAATGGTATTTTAATAACTGTTCTCATAATTACAAAGGCCATTCTCCACACGGTCCTGCTTTCAATTAACAGCTGCATTAATGGGTTTGTTGTCCCTGCCATTTCCCCCTAACGACAGCAGCCATCGCAGACACGGAGTTTTGCAAACTCTTGACTTTCAGGAGCTGTTTTCCCTTTCTTTTACCTCTTTTCTGGGGCCTGCAGCACAGTGAGAGCCTTTTAGCAGGAGGCAGCATTGTCACACGGGTGGCAGGACAAACAGGCGGGTGGCAGGACAGACACACGGCCTGAGCTCCATCCCTGGGGCTGTCTCAGAGCCACAGGAGGTTTGGGGTGCCAAAGCCCTCTCAGAGCACGGAGCCCAGACATTAATCCATCGCTGGCAATGCCAGCACTGAGCCACATCCCTGCAGGGAGGCAGCAGCAGCTCCCTGCTCCATGCAGGAGGGGTCTGCAGCCTGGGCAAGGCCTGGCTGGGCTCAGGGCTGCAGCTCGGGGCTGTTCCACCCTGTCCAGTGTCATCGGCACCTCCAGCAGTGAAGGAAGGTTCCAGCAGCCTCTGCCTGGGGAGATCGTGCTTTATAGCTTGGGCTCAGCATCACAGAGGCACAGGATGGTTTGGGATGGAAGGAACCTCACTGTGTCCCACCCTGGCCATGGCAGGGACACCTTCCATGGCCCCAGGCTGCTCCCAGCCCCAGTGTCCCACCTGGCTGGGACACTGCCAGGGCTTTAGTTCAGACCATGACTACAAAACACAGCTGGGTCCCCTCTAGAAACTAATCTCGTGTTTTGCAAACCAGGCCATCCCTGGGGCTGCTGAGGGAGCAGAGAGATGGAAACCCCCCATCCCTGGAGCAGCCCCTTGCTGGGACATGTCCTGGTGAGGGGACAAGGCCTCCAACAGGCACTGGGTGACCCAGGGTGCCAGGACAGCCACCCAGCCCTGCAGGGACAGCCCAGGACAGCCTGGGGCTGGCAGGGGCTTTGCTTGAGCTGCGACCTCAGCCCAGGCTCCACTGCAGGGGGGAGGAGGAGGAGGCTGGGCTGGCACACTCCGGAGATCTGCGTGCATGCATCTCCCACTCACCAGTCATGAGCACAGCAGTGCTCAGAGATGCTGTGGAAAATACTCAAAATAGCTCTGCTTCGGGAGGCCTCGAGGCTCGCAGCCCTGGTGGAAAATGGCTTTGTTAGGCTGTGGGCGAAGGGGAAGGATGGGCCCCTGCAGCCCCGAGGCAGGGCAGGCCAGGCTCTCACGGGTGCTGCTGTGGGCTCCCTTCCCTTCAGCCCCTGGCTGTGCCCGTTCCACTGTTTCAGGGTGTTCCTGTTCCCCATTCCCTGCAGCCCCTGGCTGTGCCCGTTCCACTGTTCCAGGGTGTTCCTGTTCCCCATTCCCCACAGCCCCTGGCTGTGCCCGTTCCACTCTTCCAGGGTGTTCCTGTCCCCCATTCCCCACAGCCCCTGGAGGAAGAGCACTGGGCTTTGTGTGGAGCATCTCCCCTGGCTTCTGCTCCCAGCAGACCCAGGGTCACTTTTGGAGCTCATTGCTGACCCCTCTGTGTGTGCAGGGACCTCTGGACAGCCTTGTCCATCGGGAGCTGGGCCAGCAGCACCTCCTCTATGACCAGGCACTGCAAACCTGCCCCTTTTCCCACCTTCTGTGGGTACTTGTTTTACTGCTTGGCACTGTCTTCCAGGGAATGTGCTTCTGAGGGGAAGGATCCCAGATATGTTGAGCAAATTCTTCCCAAACCGAGGAAGGATTTCACTCAAAACAACAAAATACATTTCACTTAACGAAAGCAGTTAATTATGCCAGATTTCTGTGTCTTGTGTCAGTAATTCCCAAAATGTCGGGAAAACAATGGGCAATTATGCTATTTTTGACTGTGGCACAAATACATCAGTGAAGTGCTGTGTTTTGGGGGTTTCCAGAGCTGGCAGAACAGCCTGGGGCTGAGACAGTCCCTGAGAGCACTCCCAAGGCTGCAGGCGATGGCCAGTGCAGACCCTGGACACCTCCCCAGCACCGTGGGCAGAGCTGGCCCTGGGACCCCCTCCCGGTGCTCCTGTGGGGCTCGGTGTCCTCCACCGAGGGCATCCAGGGGCAGCTCCGTGGCCCTACAGGTGAATTCCAGAGGGGACAGTGCAGCTGTGTCCCTGTAATCTGCTGGGGGGGTGGGATTGGGTTCAGCTCTGCCCGTCTGTCCCTGCAGGGCTGGGCTCCCTGTTCCCAATCCTTCCCCAGCCAACCTGCAGCCAGGGGGTCTGTGCCGTTCCTGGGACAGTCTTGGGGTTGTTTTTCCATTCTTGCAGCCTGGCTGGCAGGCTGTCAGCGAGCAGGAGTTCAGAACTGCATGGCATGAGGAGCTGTAACAGACTCTGCAGCGTAGTTACTGCTTTTGGCGCTCCCGAGCCTTTTAGGAAAACACTGCCAAGTTAAAAACCCAACCGACGCCTGTTGGAGCGTGTGTGCGTGGGGGGTGAGTCTGGAGATGTTTTATGTAAGAAAACTTCAGCAGGCACTTTAAATAGTCTGTTTGCTGGGATCAGTTGCATGCAGGGGACGCGTGTCTGACATCAAACCCAGCGATGCGCTCCTCGTCACAGAGGGGAGCAGCTGTACCCTGCGCAGGGCTGGGCCCGTCTGATCCTAAAATCACAGAATTGTGGGGCTTGGAAAAGCTCTCTGAGACCATCGAGTCCAACCATTCCCCCAGCACTGCTGAGGTCACCACTGACCTCGTCCCCAAGTGCCACATCCACACAGGTTTTAAATCCATTCAGGGGTGGGGATTTTAAATCCATTCAAGGTTGGGGACAGCCAACCTTTCTTTCTTTCTTGGACAGCCAATCCCCACTTTTCTTCCCTAAAAGTGCTGTGCAGCCGGGCAGCTGTGCCAGGGCTGCACAGCACTTTTAGGGAAGAAATTTTCTACAATATCCGGAAGGAACTTGCCCTGGGCCAGCCTGAGGCCTTTCCCTCTCCTGTCCCTGTTCCCTGGGAGCACAGCCCGACCCTCCCGGCTGTCCCCTCCTGGCAGGAGCTGTGCAGAGCCACAAGGTTCCCCTGAGCCTCTGCTCCAGGCTGAGCCCCCAGAGCCAGGGCTGGAGCCGGTCCAGCACTTCCAGCAGGAATGCTCCCTGAGCCAGCGTGGTGCTGGAACATCGAGGGGTGTGTGGTGGGTGGGAAAAACTAAACTGATCCCAAACCGACCAAACAAAAAGAAAAAAACAGAAGAAGCCCCTCTCAAATCAAAACACAGACCACTCCCCAGCCCTCGGCTATGCGGGAGCGCTGAGCGGCGGCGAGGGGGGAGCCCGGAGGGGACAGAGGGACAGCCCGGGGGGAGCGGGGCAGCCCGGGGTGGGAGCTGGTCAGTCCGGGTGGGAGCGGGGTGGGAGCGGGTCAGCCCGGGGTGGGAGCGGGGTGGGATAGGGTCAGCCCGGGGTGGGAGCGGGTCAGTCCGGGTGGGAGCGGGGTGGGAGCGGGTCAGCCCGGGGTGGGAGCGGGTCATCCCGGGGCCGCCCCCGCCCGCCGGCAGCCCCCCCCGCGGCGGGCCCGGGCCGCTCCCCCGGCGCTGCCGTCACCCGCCGCCGCTGACGGGCCGTGACGGGCGCTGACGCGCGGCGGCAGCTGCGAGGGGGCGCGGCGGCCCCCGGCACCGGGCTCCGGTCCCGGCTCCGGCCCCTCCGCCCCGCTCCGCGCCCGCGGCGGAGGCAGGTACAGCGGGCGGGGATGGGGACGGGGACGGGGATGGGATGGGGATGGGGATGGGATGGAATGGGATGGGATGGGACCGGGACGGGGATAGGAAGCAGAGGGTCCCGGGACTCAGCCCCCGCAGCCAGGCGTGGGCTCCGGACGGCGCGGCTCCGCCAGCGGTGCCCGCACAGCTGGCTGCGGGCGGGCAGATGTTGCGGCGGCAGGCACGGCGCGGCTGGGCAGGGAGCAGATGGGCTGCAGCGAGCGCCATATGGCCCGTTTAGCCTCTCACCCGCGGATATCAGTCACCGCCGGCCCGGAGCACGCTGCGCTCCGGCGACAGCACGGCCGGCCCCGCTCCGCCCCGCTCCCCGGCGGGCGCGAAGGGACCTCGGCGCTGCGGCACGAAGGACGCGGCCAGAGGAGCCGGACACCCAACAGAACCGAGAACATCTCTGCCTTCAGGCCCTGGCGGCCGGCAGGCGCTGCGAGTGGCTCCTGGTGCTGGCCGGCAGCGACACGGGGACAACGCGGCTTCGGCGGCTCCCACGGAACTGTCCCGTGCTGGCAAGGACTCCGTGGAAACGGGCATTGCTGCAGCAAATACCTCGTGTCAGCTGGCACTACCTGCACGGCTGAGCTTCAGGAGTGAAGCAGGAGCGGGAGGAAAGGGACAATAACGCTCCTTTTGAATTTTCTGGGAAATCTAAGGGGAATAACGGAGTGCTTGTGAGACAGCCCGTTCACATCCCAGCCTGGCAGGGAGAGCCCCACGCTCTGACTTCACATCAGGACATCCAGCTTCATGTGTGCCTCCAGCCTCTCACGGACACGCAGAGCTGTGTCAGAGCTGCTGTGTGCCCCGGAGGCCTGGTGGGCTGGTGGAACACGAGTGTGAGCTCTGGGACTGAGTGCCCCGGGCTGGGGCTGCCGGGGAGGGGAGCTGGGAGCTGCTGCTGCTGCAGCCCTGAGACACCGACCTCCAAGGGGCTGGCACTGCCCTGGGGTCAGACACCAGCTCCAGGCTTGTGCCTCATTCCTCACTTGGGGACTTCACACCTCGTGTGACGTTGGACAGAAGGACACTGCAGCCCTCCTTCCCTCTGGAAGGCTCACTGGAGTGACACCACTCTTGGATCTGGGAGATGGCACCAGCGCAGCCGTCCCTGTGCCGAGTGTGTCCCTGTTGTGGGGACAGGGGGTGGCTGTTGGGGGTCTGGCACTGCCCCCTCCACCCCTGGGCCCAGGCAGGGGACCCAGCCCCGATACACGACTGTCCTTTTGTGTCAGCGCCTCTTTGTTGGTCTGAAACTTTGGTCTGTTGGAGAGGCAGCAAATCCCTTCCCTGCCAAAACTGTGCTGAAACGCACAGCAGGTTAGGCAGGGGTGTGAGCAGTGCAAGTGTGGCCGTGTAGGGAAGGGCCTGATGCAGGAGCTGCTCGGGTGCTGCAGGAGCCCCTGGAGGATGCCCCACAAACTCAGCCCTGCTGTGCCCAGCCAGCCCTGCCAGGAGCGGGTTTGAGGGAGCTGCTGGCCAGGAGCAGCACTGACCGTGCTGGCTGCTGCCCTCAGTGCTGCCCACCACGCTGCCAGGGCTCCCCAGTGCTGCCAGTGCCCGCTCAATGCTCCCAGTGCCCCCCCGTGCTCCCAGTGCCCCCCCCAGTGCTCCCCCACTGCCAGGCCAGCACCCCAGGGCCACCTCGGGGCTGCAGGGGTGAAAACCTCCCCGTGGGGTGCTGATCCCGTTGGTCTGTTCCTGCTAGAGAGGAGCAGCCCCAGCAGCCCTCGTGGGTCCCTCATCCCAAACAAGCACTGGCTTTCCTTCCTGGGGCATGTGCTGCACTGACAGCCAGGGCTGCCACGGATTTGGGGCTTTTATGGGATTTGGGGTTTTTGTGGGAAATGATAATGGGCCTGACCCCGCAGGAGCCATGGTCTGGAAAACCTCCCCCGGGGCACCCTGAGCCTGGCAGCAAGGTGGGCTCGCACTTCAGGCAGCGTGGGTGGGGATGGTGTTCCCACCCGGGCAGCCCAGAAGTGCTCGTGCTCCACTCTGCCTGTCCTGTGTCCATTTCCTCCTGCTGGGGTCACCTGGAATTGCCCAGAGCTGCGGCTGCAGGTGCTGCTTTCCTCCAGGATCTCATCCCGGGAGGGAGGGCCACCCCCAGCCCCCAGCCCCTCCCAGGGAGCAGAGCCCTCCGTGGCAGCACCTCGGGGCAGAGCGAGGTGTCTGTAATTAAACATGCTCTTTGTGCTCCCAAACCCAGCATTTCCCCACATCCCTGCAATTGTGTTTGCACTTATTTAATTTGGAGTTCTTTTTAAAAAGCATGGAGTCTGGAATGTTTGTTCTCCGCTTTTTTTCACATCATTACTCTGATACTGCTTGATTAGCTCCCTCCCCAGTCATGATTGGTAATTAAAATAGGCATTAAAATTAGTCACTTAGCAATTTTGCTGTTCAATTGGCAATTAAATTACTTAATTGCAATTAAAGTCCTAATTTTAATTGGCAAAATGATAGATGTAGATTTAAGATAATATGTATAAATACTTTAATAAGTGTCTATATAAGGATTACTTAATTACTCAACTTCAAGTTTATGCTGTTAACTTTAGAACTTTTAAGTGAGTAATGAAATTTGTATTACATCTATTCTAAGGATATGGTAATTAGATGTATCACTTAGCCCTAGAAGGGCCTTGGCTGGAAGTTGGTGTGGAGCTGGGGGCTGGACGGGCTGCTGGGGTGTGACTGACGGTGGTGCTGCAGCTGAGGGAGGCTGGCAGAGCTCCTCCTGTGGGGAACCCCATGGAGACAGCCCCAGAACTGCCACTCTGGCCAGCCCTGAGGTGTCACAGCCCTGGGGTGTTCCTTACTGACCCCAACTGCACTCGCACCCTGGGGTCCACCTGGTGCCTTGTGCCCAACTGCCTCTGGCCAGCCCTGAGGTGTCACAGCCCTGGGTGTTTCCTTTAGTGACCCCAGAACTGCCACTCTGGCCAGCCCTGAGGTGTCACAGCCCTGGGTGTTCCTTTAGTGACCCCAGAACTGCCACTCTGGCCAGCCCTGAGGTGTCACAGCCCTGGGGTGCTCCTTACTGACCCCAGAACTGCCACTCTGGCCAGCCCTGAGGTGTCACAGCCCTGGGGTGCTCCTTACTGACCCCAGAACTGCCACTCTGGCCAGCCCTGAGGTGTCACAGCCCTGGGTGTTCCTTAGTGACCCCAGAACTGCCACTCTGGCCAGCCCTGAGGTGTCACAGCCCTGGGTGTTCCTTTAGTGACCCCAGAACTGCCACTCTGGCCAGCCCTGAGGTGTCACAGCCCTGGGTGTTCCTTCTGTAGGAGCTCTGTGGGATCAGGAGAGCACAGTGTGGGACGGTGTCTCAGGGTGGGAGAAGTTTGGGTCTCTCTGCTGTTTGTGGGGTGACTCCAGCAGGAGCTGGTTGGGAAGGAGCTCTTGCCTCGGTTTCCCAGGAAATCTTGGTGTTCCTGGGCTGGGCTGTGGGGTTTATCCCGGGCTGGGCTGTGGGGTTTATCCCGGGCTGGGCTGGGGGGTTTATCCCGGGCTGGGCCGGGGGGTTTATCCCGGGCTGGGCCGGGGGTTTATCCCGGGCTGGGCTGGGGGGTTTATCCCGGCTGGGCTGTGGGGTTTATCCCGGGCTGGGCTGGGGGGTTTATCCCGGGCTGGGCTGGGGGGTTTATCCCGGGCTGGGCGGGGGGCTTATCCCGGGCTGGGCTGGGGGTTATCCCAGCTGGGCTGGGGGCTTTATCCCGGGCTGGGCTGGGGTTTTATCCCGGGTTGGGCTGGGGGTTTATCCCGGGTGGGCCGGGGGTTTATCCCGGGTTCCGGGCTGGGCCGGGGGGTTTATCCCGGGTTGGGCCGGGGGGTTTATCCCGGGCTGGGATTATCCCGGGCTGGCGGGGGGTTTATCCCGGCTGGGCGGGGGTTTATCCCGGGCTGGCGGGGTTTATCCCAGGGCTGGGGCTCGGGCTGGGGTTTTATCCCGGGCTGGGCCGGGGGTTTATCCCGGGCTGGGCCGGGGGGGGTTTATCCCGGGCTGGGCCGGGGGGTTTATCCCGGGCTGGGCCGGGGGGTTTATCCCGGCGGGGGTTATCCCGGCTGGGCCGGGGGTTTATCCCAGGCTGGGCCGGGGGTTTATCCCGGGCTGGGCCGGGGGGTTTATCCGGGCTGGGCCGGGGGTTTATCCCGGGCTGGGGGTTTATCCCGGGCTGGGCTGGGGGTTTATCCCGGGCTGGGCTGGGGGTTTATCCCGACTGGGCTGGGGGCTTTATCCCGGGCTGGGCTGGGGGTTTATCCCGGGCTGGGCTGGGGGTTTATCCCGGGCTGGGCTGGGGGTTTTATCCCGGGTTGGGCTGGGGGGTTTATCCCGGGCTGGGCTGGGGGGTTTATCCCAGGCTGGGCTGGGGGGTTTATCCCGGGCTGGGCCGGGGGGTTTATCCCGGGCTGGGCTGGGGGGTTTATCCCGGGCTGGGCTGGGGGGTTTATCCCGGGCTGGGCTGGGGGGTTTATCCCAGGCTGGGCTGTGGGGGGTTTATCCCGGGCTGGGCTGGGGGGTTTATCCCGGGCTGGGCTGGGGGTTTATCCCGGGCTGGGCTGGGGGGTTTATCCCGGGCTGGGCTGGGGGGTTTATCCCAGGCTGGGCTGGGGGGTTTATCCCGGGCTGGGCCGGGGGGTTTATCCCGGGCTGGGCCGGGGGGTTTATCCCGGGCTGGGCTGGGGGGTTTATCCCAGGCTGGGCTGTGGGGGGTTTATCCCAGGCCAGGAGCTGGCTGTGTTCCCTTCACCTCTGATGCCATTCTGTGCTCTTTTCCAGGCCGGAGCCCAGCGGTGGGAATGCCGGGCCGGAGAGCAGAGCCCAGCCAGGGGGAGCCGTGTCCCCTGCCACCCTCCCAGCCGGGTCCGGGCATCGCCATCGGGAGCCGAGATCGCAGCCTTGGATAAACGCAGCGCCCTCGACTGCTCTGCCCCGGCTCTGCTCTGTGCCCTTCCCATCACACCCACCTGGGGCAAACTGCGGGGATCTGGGGAGAGGCAAAATTTAATAAAATATTTATAAAAAAAACCCTATGTGCATTTAAATAAATAAACATCAGCCATTTAAATGGATAAGCCTAGAATAAATAAAAATAGGAAAGTTTAATAAATTAAATGACACCAAAAAAAGCCAAATAAAATAAAAGATAAAGCTCTGAAAATAATGAATTAAATTAAGCAATGAAACAAATATAAATAAAACTAATAACATAGAAAATAATAAAATAAGAAATAAAGAATAAACAGAAATAACTAACATGAAAAAATTACAATAAATAAATACAAAATAAAATAAAATAAAAACAATATAACATACAAAAGAAAGACAATAATAAAATAAAAATTAAGTTAATAATAAAATAAAAACAAAATGCTAATAAAATAGAATAGACTAAATTCCAGGTGGGCAGTGGAAGCCGAGGCATGTTGCACTCCTTTTGTGGCCTTGGCCTGGCTCTGTCCTATTCTGGTTCTGTCCCATCCCTGCTCTGTCCCCATCCCTGCTCTGTCCCCATCCCTGCTCTGTCCGTTGTCCCAGTTCTGTCCCATCCCAGTTCTGTTGCCATTCCCAGCTCTGTCCCATTCCCGGATCTGTCCCGGTTCTGTCCCCATTCCCTGATCTGTCCCATCCCAGTTCTGTCCCAGTCCTGGCTCTATCCCATTCGCTGCTCTGTCCCTGTCGCGGTTCTGTCCCGGTTCTGTCCCAGTCCCGGTTCTGTCCAATTCCCGGCTCTGTCCCGGCTCTGTCCCAGTCCCGGTTCTGTCCCATTCCCGGCTCAGTCCCATTCCCGGCTCTGTCCCATTCCCGGCTCTGTCCCATTCCCGGCTCTGTCCCTTCCCGGTTCTGTCCCGGTTCTGTCCCGGTCCCGGTTCTGTCCCCGGCCGGGGTCGCGCTCCCGCGCGCGCTATTCCGGGGTTCGCGTCACGGTGACGCGCGCGGGGGGCGGGGGCGGCACCGCCCTCTATGCAAATAAGACCACGCCCCCGCCCGGCGCGTGGCCGGGGCGCGTCCCTCCGCGTGACGTCACCGGTCGGAAACTTACCAAAAGGGCGCGCTGGCGCGCGGGGGGGGCGTGTCCGGGGCGGGCCCCCGGCGGCGCGGATTGGCGGGCGGCGCTGACGCGCGGTGACGCGCGGGGGCTCGCGGCGCACGTTGGTCGGCGGCGGCCGCGGCCACATAAACAAAGGCACATTGCGGGCGGGCACAGTCCGGCCGCCCGCGCCGCCGCCGCCGCCGCTCCGCCCGCACTTGGATGCGCGCCCCGCGCCCCGCGCCGCGCTCCGCTCCCCGGTGAGTGCCCGGCCGGTCCCGCCTCCCGTGCCCCCCTCCCGCCGCGGGGTCCCGCGCGCGAGGCGCGGGATGCGCCCCCGGTCCCGTGCCGTGCCGTGCCGTCCCGTCCCGTCCCAGCTGCTGGCGGGTCCCGCTCCGGTCGGTCCCCGGACGGGACGGGTGGCGCTGCCCGAGGGCGCGTGTCACCCGCGGAGCTGCCGAGCCGAGCCGGGTCCGCCCGGGCTGGCTGTCACCCGCGCCCCGCTCCAGTGCCGGCACCGCCGCGCCGGGAGCCCCGCGCCTCGCCCGCTCTCCCCAGGGACGCGTCGCCGCTCCCGGAGGGCGTGGAGAAGGGAGCCTGGCAGCCGGTACCGGTGACAGCCCGCCCGCGGGGAGCCGCCTGCCCGGCTACTGAGAAATAACCCCGAACCGAACCCAAACCTGCTCCTCGAGGGGCGCGGGGCGGCCCTGCCCGCCACCGCTCCCGCAGCCCCGGGGCTCCGCAGGCGGGGCTCCCCAGAGCCGGGCGGAGCGCCGGCGGCTCCGTGAGTCTGTCCCCGCTCAGGCGGCTCCGTGGGTCTGTCCCCGTTCAAGCGGCTCCGTGTGTCTGTCCTTCCACCGGGGCGTCCGTGTGTCAGTTCCCCGCTGGGGCTGCCTGACCGGCGGGTTCGTGTGCCTGTTCTCCGCCCCGGGTCCGTGTGTCTGTCCCCGCACAAGCGGGTTTGTGTGTCAGTCCCCCGCCCCTGCTGCACCATCGGCTGGTCCGTGTGTCCGTCCGCTCGCCGGCGGGTCCGTGTGTCTGTGCGTGTGTCCGTCCGCTCGCCGGCGGGTCCGTGTGTCGGTCCATGTGTCCGTCCGCTCACCGGCCGGTCCGTGTCTCTCGCAGCCGTCGCGCCGGGCAGGCTGGAGCCGCCGCCGCGCTCTGAACCCGCGGACACCTCGCTCCCCGCCGCGCTCCGACGCTGTCCGCCCTCGGCTGCCCCGAACACGCCGCTCCCTCGGCTGAAGGTTGGTGCGCTCCGTCCCCGCGGCCCCGGCAGCCCCGGCGGGGCAGGGGGCTCCCGGCGCTCGGCCCCGGCGGCCGGCGCGGGGCGGCGCGGGCCGAGTCTACCTGCCGCTGTTTCGTTTGCAGCCATGCCCTGTGTTCAGGCTCAGTATGGGTCCTCGCCTCAAGGAGCCAGCCCGGCCTCCCAGAGCTACAGCTACCACTCCTCGGGAGAATACAGCTCCGATTTCCTAACTCCGGAGTTCGTCAAGTTTAGCATGGACCTCACCAACACCGAAATCACCGCCACCACTTCTCTCCCCAGCTTCAGTACCTTTATGGACAACTACAACACGAGCTACGACGTGAAGCCCCCCTGCTTGTACCAAATGCCCCTGTCCGGACAGCAGTCCTCCATTAAGGTGGAAGACATTCAGATGCACGGCTACCAGCAGCACGGCCACCTGCCCCCCCAGTCCGAGGAGATGATGTCCCACTCGGGCTCCGTCTACTACAAGCCCTCGTCGCCCCCGACCCCCTCCACGCCCGGCTTCCAGGTGCAGCACGGCCCCGTGTGGGACGAGCCCGGCTCCCTGCACAACTTCCACCCCAACTATGTGGCCACCACGCACATGATCGAGCAGCGCAAAACGCCCGTGTCCCGCCTGTCCCTGTTCTCCTTCAAGCAGTCCCCGCCCGGCACGCCGGTGTCCAGCTGCCAGATGCGCTTCGAGGGCCCCCTGCACGTCCCCATGGGCGCCGAGCCGGCGGGGCCGCACCACGGCGTGGACGGGCAGCCCTTCGCCGTGCCCGGCGGCATCCGCAAGCAGCCCTCCATGGCCTTCCCCGGGCTGCAGCTGGGCCCCGCGCCGCAGCTGCTGGACAGCCAGGTGCCCTCGCCGCCCTCCCGGGGCTCGCCGTCCAACGAGGGGCTCTGCGCCGTGTGCGGCGACAACGCGGCCTGCCAGCACTACGGCGTGCGCACCTGCGAGGGCTGCAAGGGCTTCTTCAAGGTGAGCGGGGCCGCGGGGCGGCGCGGGGCAGGGCAGGGCAGGGGCGGCGGGGAGCCCGCGGGGCCGGCAGCCCGCAGATGGAAATCGGTTAGGACAGAGAAGTGCGTCTGAGCTAACCATGCGGAACGGAATTCCCTGTGGTAAAATTAAGTGATCTCTTTATTTCACCATCCTGATTGAATAATCTTATCATTTTAAATAGAGGAGGTCTCCAAGGAATGTAAATAATATGAATGCCCACGGATTTGTATTTACCGAGCGTCTCTTTCCCTCCTCTTGGCATATAAAACACGGCTAGGAGCTGCGAGGTTAGCTTGGATGTTAACGCTGTCAATTTTCTCCTGTTAAATGCCCTGGGAAAAAAAAAAATGGGGGGGGGGAGGAAAAGGAAATAAAAGGGAAAAAATTGAAACTAAATAAAGGGGGAAATGAAATAAAAATAAAGAGGGAAAAGGGGAAAGGAAATAAAGGGAAAAGAAAATAAATCTTAAAAATAAATCTTTAAAGGTAGAAGAAGAAAAGGGGAAAAGGAAATTATAGAAAGGAAAAATTTAAAAGGGAGAAGAAAATAAAGGGAAAAAAGGAGGAGGGGACATAAAGGTAAAAAAGAGGAGCAGTGAAGATAAAAAAAGGAAAATAAAGAGGGAAAATGAAAGCGGGAACAGAAAACGAAGGGGAAAGGGAAGGAAACAAAGCGGAAATAAGGAAAAGAAAATAAAGGGGAGGAAAGGAAAAAGAAAAAGAAGGGGGAAAGGCAGCAAAAGAAGCTGCGGGCAGGGGCGGGCAGGCGGCGGCGCGGGGCGCTGCCCGGGCCGGCTCTGACGGCGCTGCCCGCCCGGCCGGCCCGCAGCGCACGGTGCAGAAGAACGCCAAGTACGTGTGTCTGGCCAACAAGAACTGCCCGGTGGACAAGCGCCGCCGCAACCGCTGCCAGTACTGCCGCTTCCAGAAGTGCCTGGCCGTCGGCATGGTCAAGGAGGGTGAGTGTCCGTCTGTCCGCGAGTCCGCGTGTCCGGCGCGCCCCGCGGGGCCGGCGCCGGGCTGACCCCCGTCTCTTGCAGTGGTGCGCACAGACAGCCTCAAAGGCCGGCGGGGCCGCTTGCCGTCCAAACCGAAGAGCCCCCAGGAGCCTTCTCCCCCCTCTCCCCCGGTGAGTCTGATCAGTGCGCTGGTGAGAGCCCATGTCGACTCCAACCCGGCTATGACCAGCCTGGACTATTCCCGGGTAAGCGGCACCGAGCTCGCGGAGGGACCCCGCCGCCGCCGCCCGGGGAGGGGGGGCCCGGCCCCGCGGCCGCTGCGGGGGGAGAGGCGAGGCCGCCCGGGGCTCGGCTCGGCCCTTCCTGCCCGCCCGGGGCTCGGCTCGGCCCCGCCGGCACCGGGGGCTCGGCTCGGCGCCGCCCCGGGATCGGGCCCCCCGCGCACGGAGAGCGGCGGCCTCGGAGCGCCGTTCCTAATCGAATTAATTGCCCCGGAACATCTAATTTCCTCACCGGTCAGAGAGAGCTTTAATTGTTATCCCTAGCCCGCTCCCCGGCCAGGGACGGGGTGAGCAATTTCACGGGTTATAGACTTTAGAGAACCTCATTAAGTGCTTTTTAAAATGAATATCCAGTTCCAGGCTAACCCCGACTACCAGCTGAGCGGTGACGACACCCAGCACATCCAGCAGTTCTACGATCTCCTGACCGGCTCCATGGAGATCATCCGAGGGTGGGCGGAAAAAATCCCCGGCTTCACCGACCTCCCCAAGACGGACCAGGACCTGCTCTTCGAGTCCGCCTTCCTGGAGCTGTTCGTGCTGCGGCTGGCGTACAGGTGAGCGGGGGTCAGGGCCGCGGGCAGGGAATCAGACCCTTTCAAGGTCCACTGGGCTGCATTTTATTAACTCCTCGGTAATTAGGTGCCTCTTAAACCCTTCATTTATTGCTCCTCAAGTAATTAGTTGTTTAGATTTTCTCCCCCATCATCTCCTTCTTATTATTTTTTTAAATTTCTTTCCTGCTCTCTCTTGATCTTTTTTTCTCTTTCATTCCCTCTTCTCTATTTTATCATTCTCTCCCTCTCTGTCTTTCTTGCTTTCTTCCTTTCACTCATTCTCTCTTTCTTTACTCCTGTATTTTGTCTTTCTCTTGTCTTTTGTCTTTCCTTTCCTCGGTTTTCTCTTCCTATCTAATTTTCCCTCCTCTCTCGTCCATCCCTCAGTTCATTCTGGGCTTGTCCCCTTCCTTGCAGGTCCAACCCCGTGGAGGGGAAGCTGATCTTCTGCAACGGGGTGGTCCTGCACCGCTTGCAGTGCATCCGTGGCTTTGGGGAGTGGATCGATTCCATCGTGGAATTTTCCTCCAACTTGCAAAACATGAACATCGACATCTCTGCCTTCTCCTGCATCGCTGCCCTGGCCATGGTGACAGGTCAGTGTCCCCCTCCTGCTCCCCCGCCCGCCCTGCTCCCGGCAGGCCCCTAACGTCGCGCACCCTTCTCTTTGCAGAGAGGCACGGGCTTAAGGAACCCAAGCGGGTGGAAGAGCTTCAGAACAAGATTGTAAATTGTCTCAAAGACCACGTGACTTTCAATAACGGGGGGCTGAATCGCCCCAACTATTTGTCCAAACTCTTGGGGAAGCTCCCCGAACTCCGCACGCTTTGCACACAGGGGCTGCAGCGCATTTTCTACCTGAAACTGGAAGATTTGGTGCCACCGCCAGCAATAATTGACAAACTTTTTCTGGACACTTTACCTTTTTAAGACTCTTCCCGCACGCTTCCGCTGACCCGAGGAGAAGCTCCACCTGCCTGAAGGGGAGCTGGTGTGGGCCCAGAGCAGCACCCCTGGGTGCCAGCTCCCACCCAGCCGGTGTTGCCAACTCCCGCAGGCAGGACGCGATGGGCATTTTGGCTCTGGGCCACCATGGATGCAGCTCATGGACTACACAAATACCATGGTATAAACTTTTTATTATCGGCTTCTAAATGAGTTTGTAATTCAGGACTTCCGGTGCAAAGACAAGCCTGCCTGGCGCTCACGCGGGGCCAAACCCAGCGCCGAGGCCACCGCGGGCCTCACCCTCCTAAAGACTAAAGTTTTCTGCAGTAAAAGAGAGCTGTAATATACCCAAACCCCAAACCTTGCGTGGGTGGCGTGGCA
Source organism: Serinus canaria (assembly GCF_022539315.1). NCBI lineage: Eukaryota > Metazoa > Chordata > Aves > Passeriformes > Fringillidae > Serinus > Serinus canaria. The sequence continues at coordinate 694,706 of NC_066321.1, forward strand.
TTAATGAAGGCGAAGGCTTGTAAATTTATCAGATGCAGTTTGGCTTTTAAAGAGGGAAAAAAAAAAAAAAAGTTCTTCTGTGCCTATTTATGATGAAACGTGGAAAATAATTCTAAAATTAAAATAATAATCAGAAATAAAAGTTAAATGTGTTTGGAAAGAAAATAATTAAAAAAAAAAAAAAAAAAAGGAAAGGAAAGAAAACCCAATCCGTCCATACCAGGGAAGCATGACGATTCCAGGGTGACAATGTTATAGGCACTTGCTATTTCAGTAATGTCTATATTCTATAAATAGTATTTCAGACACTATGTAGTCTGGTAGCTTTTATAAAGACTGGTAGTTATCTAAGCTTCAAACATTTTCTCAATTGTAAAATAGGTGGGCACAAGTGTTACCCCCCGGAATCCCCCCCAAAGGGACACATAGTGTTTGTAAACACCGCCCGACACCCCTTGTTTGTAAGTGTTGTATGTACTGTTGATGTTGATTAAAGAAGAAGTTTATATCTTGATTATTTTGTTGTCTAAAGCTAAACAGATCTTGCATGCAGCAGCTTTTGACTGTTTCCAGAGTGCTTATACTATACATAACTCCCTGGAAATTACTGAGCACTTTGAATTCTTGGTTTGTTTTGTTCCATTTGTTTTTTTATGTCTAAAAATTGTCGGTTAATATATTATTTTATGTTCGAGTAATATTTTTAATATTGCCATATTCTGTAGTATTTTTCTTTGTATACCCCGGTTTGGCACACGGGAAAGTCGCTGCCTTTTTTTAATATGGTGTACGACAGTTAGAAACGCGGATTATTATTATTATAATTATTATTATTATTATTATTTTTTCTCCCGAGAACTCTTTCTTTGAGAAAGACAATTTTAATGTTTACAACAATAAAACATGTAAACGAATCGAATTTCGTCTCCTTTCTGCCGAAGTGCGAAGCTCCTCCGCCAGCCCCCGCCGCACCCAGGGGACAAAAGCCTCTGCCCGTGCGGCGATCCCGGAGCGGCGATGGCCGGGGCCGCTCCCGCTCGGTGCCGCCGGCTCCGCGGGAGGAAGAGGAGGAAGAGCCGCGGCTCGGAGGTTGGTCCTTCCCCGGGTTTTAGCACGCTCGGTCCCCGCCGCATCCAGACCCGCGTCAGGACCCCGCGCCCTGCGCCATCCATCCCTCTGTCCCTCCTCCCGCGCCGGCGTTTGCTCAGGCGCATCCCTTCGTCGGGGGGCTAATTCCTCAGGAAAACACCTTTCATGGAGGAGTTTAATTCCCTCACCCGCTCCCGCTGCGGCGGAGCGGCTCGGGGGGCAGGAGGGGCAGCGGGGAGCGCAGCGGGGAGCGGGATCCGGGGAGCGCTGCCCCCAAAGCCCCGGGCTCCTGCCAAGCTTGGGTCGGGGGCGGCTCTCGGAGCCCCGCGGCACCGGCACCGCGCTCGGGGACACCGGCACCGCGCCCGGAGCCCCGCGGGTCCCGGGACCGGGATGCGCTCACGGGGATCCCGCGCGTGGAGAGGCAGGAGGAACCCAAACTCCGCTGGTTCATCCGGTGGGGAGGGAACTTCAGCCTCTCGCCTCGGGAGACAATGTAACGCCCGTGGGAGGGTGAGGGAGGCACGCCCGGGAGTGGTTTTGCTCCTCTGTGCCCAAAACCCCACGGACACGGGTGAGAGGCAGCCTCTCCCCACGGCTGCCGGGCGGCATCCCGGAGCCGCATCCCCGTCCCGGTGCTGTACCCCAGCCCGGAGCCGCATCCCCATCCCGGTGCCGCCTCCCCGTCCCGGTGCTGTACCCCATCCCGGTGCCGCCTCCCCGTCCCGCGGTGCCGGGGATCTGCGATCCGCGGCTCTGCAGCCCCCGGTGCGGGCGAGCCCCGAGTACCCGGTTTGCCGGGGAAGGGGCTTCGCGGTTCGGTCAGGGGAAACATTCCGGGAATGAAGCGTTGTGAGAAGGAATAAAAGTCGGTGCCGCGGCGGGCGGGCGCTGTGGGGGGCAAGGAGCGGGGCTGGGGCAGAAGCGGGTGCTGCCTAATTCATCCCGAGCGGGGTCTGGAGCTTGGGACCGCCACGGGCACGGGGCTGGAGTAGCTGTGGCTGCAACCTAAACCGTGCACATGGAATACAGATATTCCCTAAATAGATAAAGAGAATACGGACATTCCTTCAATATGTGTAAATAAAAATGGAAGTGTAAATGTCTATGCTCTAGAAGAGGTTTGAAATGCAAAAGAAAGACAAAAACCTGTTTATAGAAAGAATTTAAGGACTCGATCCCCCTCTAAATATCCCCCAGCTGCTCCCAATTCCTCCCAGAAATCAGCTGCTGCCACCACTTTAATCAGCGCCCTTTGCAGTAACTTTTCTAACAGGTTTAACCCTCTGCACCTGGGCAAAGCAGCATTGATCCTTCCCAGGCGGCCATTTCACACCTGCCTCGACTTTTCCCCCGCAGTCCGCCCAGGTCCGTGGCTCCCCCGGGTGTGCCCGGGCCGAGTCCCGCCGCGGGAGGAGCGGAGGAGCCGAGCCCGGAGGGAGCGGCCCGGCCGGACACGGCACCGAGGTGGGCTCGGGCAGGGGCTGGGGCTGGGGGCGGGCTGGGGGCTGCCGAGGGGGGCACGGCCACTCTGCTCCCTGCCTGCCGCCTTCCGCAGGCTCCGGCGAGGCAGGAGAGCGAGGAGGGAATGCTGAGCGCTGTGCAGAGACCTTGAGAAAAACGTTCAGAGTGGGAGCTCAAGGCAGAATGTGGAGCTGAAGGAATGATTTTTAACTGGTGGTATCAATGGGAGGATTTATTAAAAGATTTCACTTCTCCAGGCTTGCACTATTCCAGATCAATAGCTATCTTAATTATTTTAGCTGTGTGCTGCTGCTGGAATTTGTTACTGCTCATTCTGCTGGACTCGTGTGAGGAGCAGCCAGAGCCATCCTGGTTTGTTCCCTCGGAATTCCAGGTGTTGTAGCTCCCTACCAACTCGCTGGGCTGATTTGAACCCAACTTTCTGTTTTGCTCGCAGTTTTCTGCGGAGTTACTCCTGCGGGGCACCGAGGTGTAAGGGCGGAGTGTGTTTGCTTTGTCTGGAGCTCACCCTGGTGCTCCCAGTGAGCAGGGGAGGCTCCCTGCTCCTCTCCAGAGCTGGGCACCTTCCTCCTCCTGTGTGCAGCTGAGGAGGCTGCACCAAGGCACAACTCTCCCAAATACACCGAAATTTCCCAAGCTGACAAAGGAACCGGGGGTGGATTCAGGCCGGGTGTCTGCTGCCCGCCCTGCCCACGGTGTCCCACGGCTGGCACTCAATCTCAGCCGCGTTTTCGGAGGTTCTGGACGGTGCGAGGTTGTCCTGGGTGTGCTGAGCTCCGAGTGCCCCCGAACCGGGCGGACGGAACTGCCAGCTGGTGGCTCGGGAGGAGGAGGAGGAGGAGGAGGAGGAGGAGGTGTGTGCTGCCCCTGCCCATGAGCTGCCCCGGCCGGAGCCTCGCTGCTTGGGGAGCGCAGCCGGCGGCGCTCGCTCTCGGCCCCTGCCCGGTTATCCTCACCTGTGTGTCACGGGCACGGCCAGCAGCCGGCAGGAACTCGCCTCTGGGCTGGCCAGAGCTGCGAAATTCGTGTTTTATGTGATTTTACCCTCCTGGCTTCTCTGTAGCGGGAGAAATCCCCGGACTGGCTGCATGCAAAAAGCACCTTGGATGCACCTGTAGCTGATTTTTTATGTATAAGTAAACCCCGTGCTGCATAATCTGCACTTGTGAAACGTTAGCCCTGAGTAACCTCTGCAGCTGGGGATGGTGCAGAGGGAGATGTTGGTATTCATGAATGTTTTGACATATTTGACATTTCCTATATGGTGTGCTTTCTCTGTTTTCCTGATTTCCTCCTGTCTCTGCTCCCCTGGTTGAGCAGTGAAGAGTTTCCCTCTCTGGTGCTGTGGCACGATGTAGAGAAGCTGGAGCTTTGTGGGTTTGTTTGTTTGGTTTTTTAATTTCTCTTATTTCAAAGTACGTGTAGCAGCATTATTGCATTTTGGGGGGGGGTTTGCTGCATTTTAGTGGGTGCAGGGCTGGCCAGGAGAGCTGCTTTAGACAAAACAGGTGATCTGTGCCCTCCTGCCCAGGCAGCCTGTCCGGGCTGCAGATCCCTGGGGCTGCCAGCACAGCTGGATCTTCCTGCAGCTGCAGCAGGAAGGAGTTTGGTTGGGTGGGACACGAGCAGGGCAGCACTGCTGGGGCCAGGGAGGGGGTCTGGGCTGGCTCCAGCTCCTGCCTGCTCTTTGCTGCACCAGGGGAAGGTGCCAGGCTGAGGGACTCGGGGGGAATCTGCTTCTGGACCAGTGTGAGCAGCACCTTCCATTGAACTGGCCTCTTGTCTAGTCAGAGAATTTCTGATTGTTATTCAACTCTTTATAATTCTCTGTCAGAAACCAAATCTCATTTGTAATGTTGGGAGCACCATTAGGATGAGAATTTCCATGGCAAAACTCAGGGCTTTTGGTCGCTTCAGCCTCTCCTCCTGAGCTCCTCTGGGGAGGTGGGGGAGTTCAATTCAGATGAACGTTCCTGTGGAGGAGAGGTGATGTTGGACCAGGTTTTGTGTGTGATGTTGGACTCAGCTTTCCCGTGTGCCCCCCTCGGGGCTGGAGCCTGGTGCCCTGCCCGGCTCTGGGGGTCTCAGGGTGCCTTTTGCAGGCCCTGGCTGTGGCTGTGTGTGCTGGCCTCACTCAGCTCTGGCTGAATCGATGGCTTTGGTGGGATCTCTGCTCTGCAGCACTGGCAAACCCAGCTCTCTGTGCCTTTGTGTGCCTTGCTGAAGGCACAGGGACTTGCACGTGTTAACAAACACCAAATAACATCACTGAGCATTTTACTTGACTAATTTGGTTTGCTACCAAGAAAAAACCCAAAGCTTTAATTTTTATTTAATTTTAATGTTCTATACAAATGCCACAGTGAGCTGCAGCACCCCAGCCAGAATTGCTGTGCCCCAGGGACACAACAAAGAGCAAGAACTCTTTTCTGTGTGCTCCCACCCTGCAGAGAGGCAGTGGTCTGGCTGTGCAGTGCTGGGCAGGGATGCTGCACCCCAGGAACATCCTGGGGCCAGAGCTCCCAAGAGCCCAGAGTGACCCCCTGAGGCACACAGGGCAGGGGACACCCGCCCTGGTCAGGGTTTGGTGCCCTCAAGGCACAGCCCTGCCCTCCTGAGCAGGGGCACAGCATTCCTGCAGGATTGCCTCTGGGCCCCCCTGTCCCTCAGCTGCCCTGGCACAGCTCCCCGTGCTGGTGCCACCTCACCTCTGCTCCCTCCTGCCAGCCTGCAGGGAGTGCCCCGGCCCTGGGAGGGCTCGGGCCAGGCTGGGATGGGGAAAGGTCCCTTCCTTTAGTGGGTCCCTGATGCTCCAAGTCCTTTCTGCAGGAGCTGTGCCCTTGTTCCGTGGCTGGTGATTCTGGCAGAGCCATTTGGGAAGTCTGGGATCCTCAGCAGTTTTCCCTGGCTGCTGTCAGAGATGGCAAACACGGGAGTGGGAGAGCAGGAACCTGCTGGGTCAGGGCTGGCTGCTCCTGCTCAGGGTGTTTTGGGCTTGGTCCCTGCACTCAGGGAAGGTTCAGGACTCTTTTCAGAACCCAGCCTTTCCCTAGAGCTGCCATTAAGTGACTCTCATTGTACAATTTTCCCTGTTTTCCTGTAAATTTGGGCATTTCCCTGGCTGTGTCCAGAGAGCATGGATGTGATTTTTGAGTGATGTGACTTCCAGGATCTGGGCATGAATTTTGCAGCCATAGGCATGGGAGGATATAGAACCAAGAGACTGCTGAAACTCGGGGCTGGTCAGCACAGCATCACAACATTTATAGAAATATTTATAAAATGTAAATGATGGAGGGTCCCAAAGAACAGCACCCCAAGCTCTTATATTCATGATATTTATGTCATGAAAAATCTCCTGTGTAACAGAGAGCACAAAGAAGGGCAATAAAACACATTTGGGCTTATTACAAATTAAAGTCACATGCTGATGTCTTTTATCCTGAAAACCTTGTGAAAATGATTCTTTGTGTTAATTCCTGAAGATGAAACTTATAGAAGTGAAAGAATTGTTCCATTTTTATTTCCTTGCATTTCCTGACATGAACAAATACAGTTCATGTGCTCACATTGCTTTCCTCGTCTGTAAGTGAGCAGCAGGGCCATGATGAGAAATGCATATTCCACAAAACACATTTGGGCTAGAGTTGTACTGTTAATAGACTTGCAAACAAAATAAGATTCAATGACCAAGTTACCAGGAGAAGGTCCCTGCTAGTAGTGAGGTGGTGCTAAAATGAATTCCAGCCCTCTGCTCCCTGCCTTTGGAGACACCTTAGGGGAGAAAGCTGCAGGTTCAGCAAAGCAGGGGCTGCAGAGAAACCCTTGGCCCTGTGATCCCAGGAGTGCCTGTGCCGTGGGGAGCTGGAGCAGTTCATTTTCTGCAGGGATCAGAGCCTGTACAAGCCCTGGGAGCACTCCCACGTATTTGTGCTGGACTCTGCTTCCAGCAAGGAATCCTGGCTTTGTGCATCCAGCTCCTTCCCAAAGTTTATTATTAATATTGAATAGGGATTGATACTGTGCAGATCTTCCTTTAGGGAAAGGGAGAAGTAGACCAGGAGCTGCTCCTTCTGGGGCAGAAGATGCCATGTCATGGCACCCTGTGCTCCAAGCTGCATCACAGCCCAGAGCTGGGAATGCAGGTGGGAACAGGCTGGAAGTCCCAGGGCAGGGGACATTCTCCTGGGCAGGCTGGGGCACTTTTCCAGCTCTAACAGCTCTTTGTCACCTCAGGGGCTGCGTGCAGTGGGAGGTGGGGATGTGCTCTGGGTGAGGTGGTGGCTGCAGAGCCAGGGCTGGGCGGTTCTGGGGTGCCTGTGCCTGGGACAGAGGCAGTGCTGGCTCTCCTGGAGCCCCACTGTCTCTCCTGGCCCTGCAGGATCCTCTCCTGCCCGTGTGCCCGAGCCAGGGGCTCTGGAGGGCAGCAGTGCTGGCAGCAAGGCTGACCCTGCCCTGCTGAGCTCCAGTGGCCTCTCCATGTGCTTGTTCTGCTTGGCCAGCAGCTCTTTGCAGGGGTGTTCCTCAGGACCTGGCTGTACAGAGAAACGCAATTCGGGTGTGGCTGCTCCGAGCTCATGGAGGGCCCTTGCTGCCAAGTCCTGACCCCTCTCAGAGCTGGTTTTTAAATGAAGTGTTAACGTGGCTCCGATCACACCTGGGCAGAAATGTGGAATTTCACCCACTGAAAGGACCCCTTCCACTCGTTTGAAAAGACCTGCTTTCAAACCCCGCTCAAGCTGCAGGCAGAAGTGATCTTGAGAGTCCTGCTAATCCCTCCTGGACACCCCTGTGCTCCATAAATAATCATCAGCCCTCTCTGGCACGGCTGGGAGCGCCAGCAGCTGTGCTGCAAGTGCGCTGCAAGTGTGCTGCAAGGTGCAGGGCGCAGCTGGAGAGCCTGCTGCAGCACATGCACTGGGCTGGGCTCAGCCTGCAGCTCTGGGCCTTGGCTCCTGGGGAGCAGGGAGTGTGCAGAGGGACGGGATGGTTCCCCTCTTGTGTGCAGGAGGGGCTGGGGAGGGGAGCCTGCAGGGTGTCTCTGATGAGGGTTTGGCATTAGCAGTCCTGATAGGAGCAATGGGGAAAGAGCAGCTGGGCATGTGGAAAGTGTTCCTGAATTGCACTGGAGAAGTGTTCTGGAGGGCCAAAAGCTGGGTTTTGTCAGGAAGGTGATGGGAAAGGCTCACTCCAGTGCTGGGTGCTCTGCTGGTCCCAAACCATGCCAGGTCAGTGCCATCCTGCTGGGCTGGGACTGAGGTGACCCCGTGGGCTGTCCCTGCCTCACCTGTGGGGCTGGGACCATGCCAGGTGCTCCACGCCCTGCTCCCAGCACGGGGTCAGTGCCATCCTGCTGGGCTGGGACCCGGGGTGTCCTGCCTCACTGTGGGGCTGGGACCATGCCAGGTGCTCCATACCCTGCTCCCAGCACGGGGTCAGTGCCATCCTGCTGGGCTGGGACCCTATGGGGCTGGGACCATGCCAGGTGCTCCACACCCTGCTCCCAGCACGGGGTCAGTGCCATCCTGCTGGGCTGGGACCCCGTGGGCTGTCCCTGCCTCACCTGTGGGGCTCAGTCCGTGCTGGGCACCGAGGCCTGGGCTCAGGGAGCAGGGCTGGAGCTCCCCCAGCCCCTGATGGGCATCCTGGCCCCTGGGCCAGTGCTCATGGCCACCAGGTCCCTGCCAGGCCAGGAGGGTGGCAGGCAGAGCTGTGGGAGGAAGGAGCCTCCTGCCCAGGGCAGGGCAGTGCCCAGGAGGGGCTGGGGTGGCTCTGGCCCCTCCTGAACCACGGCTGTGCTGGGGTGGGGCCGTGCCCCCTGTGCCAGCCCCTCTCCCCGGGGAGTTTGCAGAGCTGCTGACCTTTGCAGCAGTGAGCTGTGGCCAGCGCTGCCCGAGGGGGGCTGAGCTCCCTGCCCCTGCCCCTGCCCAGCAGCCTGGGCTGGCTGCTCCCTGCCTGCCCTGCCCTCTGGGCTGCTCCCTGCCTCCCCAGGTGAGGCTCCTTGGAAGATGTGACTTCTCCTGGCAGGAGTGGCTCCGGGGTGCAGGACGGGCTGGGCTGGGCAGAGGAGCAGAGAAGGAAAATATCCCAAATAATCCCAGTCCCTATCCCTCCTGCAGGGACAAACCAGCACCTGCTGTGCTGCCCAAAGTCTTTTCTCTAGAGAGATGGGGAGGGAGGGGAAAAAAAGCCTTTTTTGTGACTTAGAGAATTTTGTCTCCTGATTTTAATCGAGTGACTTAACTCTTGGATACAGGGAATGCTCTCCCTTCAGTTGTCTGTGTTTAATTTTAGTTTCCCTGCTGTGGCAGGAGTTAGTCTCACGTGTCAGAGGCTGTTTCCACAATTATGGTTTGCCTAATGGTCCTTTTGTTATAATTCATAGGCTAATAGAAGTCAGAGATGGAAAAGACCTGTTAGATTATGGAGTCAATGCCCTGCAAATGCAGGATATAATCTCCAGGACAGAGGAGGTACCGGGTATTATTAAACAGATTTTACACTTGATCTTGGCTAAATTGTGGTGAGGAGTCATTGGATTCCTGGGTGGTGGAATAACAATGGCTTCATTTTGGTGGTTGGGAGAGCACACCTGTATTTAAGTTTACCATGTGGCATTTCTCTGCCTTGCCTCTAGATGTGCCTGATTTCCAAAGGGAAAATTAGGGATTCCCCCCAGAGAGTGGTGTGGGGGAACAGTAAAATCCACCAAATATCTCCAAAAAACCCTTACATTTTCCTGAGTTAGAGCAGTGCAAAATATCAACGTTTTAGGAGAAATAAAGCTGCAGAGGGAGAAAATCCTCATCAACATAGGTGTCATCAGCAAACGTTTATGAAACCCAGCTGCTTTGGCTTTGGGGCTGAGCTGAGCCCTGAGTGCCTCTGGATTTGGGCACAAGTGAGCTCAAAATTCTAAAGGAGACTAAATTAAAAAAAAAACAAAAAAAAACCAAAAAAACAAAATTTGAAAAAAAAATGCAGCAGCCCAACCAGGAATTCCCAATCTCCCACCCATCCCTGCCCTCTGGCACTGGGAGCCATTCCCTGGCTCCTGTCCCTCCATCCTTGTCCCCAGTCCCTCTCCAGCTCTCCTGGAGCCCCTTCAGGCCCTGCCAGGGGCTCTGAGCTCTCCCTGGAGCCTTCCCTTCTCCAGGGGAACATTCCCAGCTCTCCCAGGCTGGCTCCAGAGGGGCTCCAGCCCTGGAACAGCTCCTGGCTCCTCTGGGCTCTCTCCAGCAGGTGAATTTCTGATTTTTAGGTTGTCCATTTCCAGGTGGCTGTTTGGAGGGATCAGCAGGGTTCCCGTGCAGGTGGCCCTGCCCTGGCTGCAGCTCCTGCTGTGCCCCTCAGCCCTTCCCTCCCTTCCTGGGGCTGAGGTGTGGGGGACACCCACCCTGGAGCCTGAACCTGCCAGGCCTGGAGAGGGATCCTTGTTTGAGAGGGGTGAATGAAAGGTGTTTCCATCTGTCATTTCCAGGAGCTGGGGTGAAACCCAGCGTGTGAGGCTGCTCCATCCCTGGGCTCTTCCAGGCAGCACCTCCCACCTTTGGGATGGCAGGGGATTCACCCCCCAGTTTGGGAGCTTTGGGATGGCAGGGGATTCACCCCACAGTTTGGGAGCTTTGGGATGGCAGGGGATTCACCCCCCAGTTTGGGAGCTTTGGGATGGCAGGGGATTCACCCCACAATTTGGGAGCTTTGGGATGGCAGGGGATTCACCCCAGTTTGGGAGCTTTGGGATGGCAGGGGATTCACCCCAGTTTGGGAGCTTTGGGATGGCAGGGGATTCACCCCACAGTTTGGGAGCTTTGGGATGGCAGGGGATTCACCCCACAGTGTGGGAGCTTTGGGATGGCAGGGGATTCACCCCAGTGTGGGAGTTTTGGGATGGCAGGGGATTCACCCCAGTTTGGGAGCTTTGGGATGGCAGGGGATTCACCCCAGTTTGGGAGCTTTGGGATGGCAGGGGATTCACCCCAGTTTGGGAGCTTTGGGATGGCAGGGGATTCACCCCAGTTTGGGAGATGTCTGGGAAAAGGAGAGCTGGAGCAGGAAGGGCACCTTGGGTGAAAAGGCTGCAGCTCAGGGGGAATGGGCTCTGTCAGCCTGGTGGGCTGTAATTACAAGGGGGGGCAAGGCTTCCCCCAGGACAGAGTGCAGTTCCTCAGGTCTGGAAAATTTCCTCTGCTCCTCCAAGCTCCTCACTGGCAGGAGGAGCAGAGCCCACTGGAGGCTCCTGCCCTGCCAGTGGGTCCTGGAGCAGTGCCTGGGGCTGGCCTCCCTTGGAAGGGGTGCCCAGGCTTTTGGGGTGCCCAGGCTTTTGGGGTGCCCAGTCCGATTATGTAAAGTCGATACACGGCGTCGATCTGACCCCGAGTTATTTTCAGTGCTGCTCTCATCTGCTCCTGCTATATTTAATTCCTTGTGTAATTGCTCTGTGAGGGAGTCTGGCCGCTCTGCTGGCGAAAACAGTCGTCATCAAATATGTGGGAAAAATTGGAACACAAACAGGAGCCTTGCAAAGGCCGAGCAGCAAGCGCTGAGATTTTCAGACGGAACTGGAGAAGTAGAAATGATTGCAGCAATAGTTTTTTTGTACTTTCCAACCTCATGCATCCTGAAATAGAGGCCTGTAACGCACTATTTACAGCATTCCTCTTCCTGGGAGTGTGACTGCGGGAGCCCTGCTGAGCCCAGGGGCATTGTCTGCTAGGAGCAGCCTCGTGGCCGTGTCTGAGTTATATTAATACAGAGCCCATTCCATGGATCAAAATGCAACTTTCAAGGCAAGGTTTTGAAGCCTTTTCTTTCAGAAGTGAGCAGAGGCTGTTGGTGCCTGGGCTCCAGGAGGGGATGCCCTGCCCTGGGGGGAGCTGTCCCTGCTCGGGGCAGGGCTTTGGGACGCAAGAGCCTCGTGGTCCCTCCCAGCCCAAACCCCTCTGACACACAGAGCCCTGAAGGCGTTCTGAACTCTCATGCATAATTGTGCTCGTGGTCCGTGAAAAGGTAAACTTTTCCTCCTGGGCGGATCAATGCAGAACCAGAAGGGGTTTTAAGATGTCCCCACGGTTTAGGCTTTCCAGTAGCTGCTGGGGTGCTTGGATTGCCCACAGAGGGGTGTTTGAAGTGCATTGTCCCCTGCTGCAGGCGCTCCGCGGTGCTCCCCGCTCCTGTTTCCATTCCCACGGCGGCTCTGCAGGCACCGGGCGGGAGCAGAGGGAGCCCGGCCAGGGCAGGGGGAGCTTCGTCCCGCTGCTCCGTGCCGGCACACAAAGGGTGCAGCGCATCCCCCGCAGCTCCGGAGCGCTGCCCTTTACCTGTCACAGCGGATCGGCTCCGGAGCCGCAGCGGAGAGCAGCCCCGGGCAGCGCGGGAGCCGGGAATGGGCTGGGGATGGGATGGGGATGGGATGTGTGTCCTGGGGACACGGCCAGGAGGGCTGGGGTCACGGAACGGGGCACACGGACTGGGTCCCCTCCTGCTGCCCCCCTCCCGCACTCCCCCAAACGCACTCAGGGCTCTCTGGCAAGGCTCGTTTGCCTTCAGGGCATCGAGAGCGGCACCCCAGGGATGTGTGGGGGTGAAGGATAGGGGGGGTGGGCTCTGAGGGCTCTCAGACACCTCCAGAAGGACAGAGCCTCATCCTGGAGCTGGTTCTGGAGGGAAGAAAAGCCAGATTAGGAAGCGCTAGGAGCCCGAATTAACATCCTAGCTGGCAGTTTAATTGCGTTTATTAATAGCAATAGGGGCTCTTTTTAAAAAACTTTTTTAAAATGTAAACCTGAGGCAAAAAATCTGAGGAAAAAGCTTCTGAAAAAAGAAGTTACTGTTTTCCTCACACACGTACAAGTGCTGGGAGTGAAAGGCAGGCTGAGTGCTCAGTGTAGGACATCTCCAATTTCCCTGCTCCTTGCATGTGGAGAGCAGCCAGGGCTGACCAAAAAATCCCCAGCACACTCTGCTGCAGGTGCAGCACTGCCCTCCAACCCTGTGCCTGTGTGTGCTGTACTGGGGATGAAAACCCTCCTGTTTTGGTGCCAGGTGAAATCCGTGTCCTTTTTCGCTGCTCACAAGCAATTTTACTGCAGCAGTTGCTGCTCCCTGCAGAAGGCAGAAAAATCTGACTAATGAGAGATTCCAGTTCCAGGTTTCCAAAGGGCAGCTGCTGGAAACATCCATGAGTCAAAACCAGTTCAGTGCAAATCACAGAAACCACTTCTGAGGAGCTGGGTTTGGGGCTGAGGAGGAGGAGGAAAGGCTCTGCACAGGCAGCCCTGGGGCTCAGGGCTTTGGGGGGAGATTCCTGGGGGGCAGTTCCATGGTGGGACTAAGGGAGCAGTGAGCTGAAATAGTCCTGCTCTACTTGGGCTAGCAAAGGTGCAGCCTGGCCACCTCCTTTAGCTCAGTAGAAAAGGACACAAATTAAAAAATGAGGTTATTCATTGGTTTTTGTGGGGATTTTTTTGTTTGTTTGTTGGTTTTTGTGGGCAGGGCCACCTCCCACTATCCCAGGGTGCTCCAAGCCCGGTCCAGCCTGGCCTTGGGCACCTCCAGGGATCCAGGGCAGCCAGCTGGGACTCTGTCCGTGTGTCTGTCCTGCAGGGTTACTCTGTCTGTGTGTCTGTCCTGCAGGGTTTGAAGCCCAGCTGGGTGGGCACAGAGCTGCCATTCCCAAAAGGTCCCTGGTCCCTGTCCAGCAGAATTTGGTGATTTATCCCTGGTGCCTCACTGGACCAGGACCAGGGGTGCTGTGGCTCCTTGGCCCCTTGGAGCAGACTCTCTGCAGTGACCAGAGGAACTGAATTGGGATCCATGTCAGCTGTGTGAGGCAGACCTGAGCCTCAGCTTTACACCAGCTGTTCTCCCCAGCCCAGACATGGCAGATCCACTCACCCTCGGTCCTTGACTGACTCCTGGTGCCCCCAGTGCAGCCCCTGCCCATCTGGGGGGGAGCTGGCTGTGCCCCAGTGCTGCTCCCTCTGTGCCTGTGCCCACCGGAGCTGCTCAGGCTGGCAGGAACACGGAGCTGCTGCTCCTGGCCTTGGGCTGGGGTGCAGGTGCCCTGCAGCCCCCAGGAGCAGTTCCATCCCTGCTCTGGGGCAGAGCAGCCCCTGCCAGAGCACATTTGGTGCTTGTGCTCCACAAAAGATCATTTCTTTCCAGCAGAGTGAGCGCACGGGCTGAGAGGGTCCATATGTATAACCCAGGCACGGATATTCCTACCATTACAAGGAAGGAGTGATAATTACCATGGCAATTTGCTTCTTTATGGATGAGATTTCTTCAAATAGATGCAGGAATATCTCCTCTCTGTCTCTGTGTCCTTATGTTTAGCTTTTCTCCGAGATAAAGGTTCCATGGCAAACGTTTTAAGGAAATTGGAGGTGCTTACTGGAAAGCCTCCTTTTCAAAAAGGGTATAACATTTTTCACTAGTCATAGAACCAGCCAAATAAAAACCTGTCCTTAAGAGTCCCCAAACCCTGCTGGTGGCCAAGGGGCTTTTGGGAGGGAGCCAAGTGAGGAGAAAGTCCCCAAATGCATCACTGTCCCCTGGGCTGGTTGGAGCGAGCCTGGGGCTCTCCCAGGGGTCATTCCCTGTTCCCTGGGGCTGGCTGAGCTTCCAGGGGTCATTCCCTGTTCTCCTGGGTCATTCCTGGGGCTGTTCATCTCCTGGGCTCGGCCTGGACCTTCTCCTGGCTCCCCTGCCCCTGAAGGGCTGCCCTGGGCACAGATGGGTCCCTCAGTGCCAGGGGCTCTTCAGTGGCTCCTCTGGCTTTGCCTCCTGCCCCAGCCACCTTCCCTGCTGGCCCCAAAGAGCATCAGTGCCAAGAGGAAAATCCAGTTGTGCCCACGCAGGGGTCAATGGGATGTAGAAGTGCTTATTTACCAGAAGAATTGATTCATCAAGTGAATTATTCAGCAAAGATGGCGAAATTAATTGAATCACATGTTTTAACAAATGGAATCTGACTGGTTTTATTGTGTGTGTTCAGGGACCAGCAGTGGCTCTGCCTTCTGATCCAGGTTCCTCTGCTCAGTTGCTTGGAAAGGGAAATTTGGATTTTTAGGATTTTACTCCTTGCTCTTAACTTTGTAGAAATCAGCATTACGTTCTACAGTTAGCAGCAGTCCTGAAATTGAGATATTTTAGCTACAGGTAAATTTGACTTGGGCTGTGATTAAACCATCTGGGGGAGGCTCATTTGGATGTTTTTATATTGAGGGATTTCATCAAATCAGTTCAATGTTGTGCCAATTCAGAGCCATTCCTTTAGGGAAATGTGGGGAGTGCTGCTTGAAATCATTTACGAGGCAAGCCTGGAATCCTTTGCTTTTGTTCCCCTGGATGAGGAAGGAGCCCTCTCCTCTAGCCTGATCAATCCAGTTTTTGGGTTTTAACTGGGTTTATCCAGCCTCCCCTGGAGCACTCGGGTCAGTGGGGCTGTGTTCCAGGAGTGGTGTTGGCTGCCCCTGGGTGTCCCATCCCCAGGGATCCTTGGAGGCTCCTGAGCATTCCATTCCAATCCAAACCATTCCACGACTGCAGCACTCCTAATTGGTAGGAGTTGCTTTCTCTAGGCCTCTTTTATATTTAAAAAGTGACTTTCCCTCTTTGTTGTTTGAATCCAGTTCTGATTTCCTTAAAGATTTTCAGTGGATTGTAGCACCAGAAAGACAAATCTGTTAGGTCAACTTTGATTACATTGGGGAGACATATTCCATTATATAATTCACTGGGGTCTGCACTACTCTTAAAGGAAAATATAAAGCTCCCTCAAATGTCAGGGTTTGATAGATTCAGAATGCAGCCCCTCCAAACTCCATTAGGCCTCCTAATCTCTGAATCTCCTCCAGTTCCTCCCACCCAGGGCTCTGCTCCTTCTTGGAGGCACTTCTCCCAGCAGGCACTGGATAATCTCACCCTGCCTGCATCGAGGGGTGCTGCCCTGTGCCCCAGGCAGGGAATCACACAGGGAACGTTGGAGTGGCTCCTTCTCCTCTCCAGCTCAAAGATACCCAAACGTTTCACCACATCCAGGGCACCATGCAGAGCACAAAGCCACAGAGGGGTGAGCACACGGCCCTGCAGACCAGGGGCAGCTGTGGCTGGAAGGTGCCAGCACCAGGGATTTGTCCAGCAGGAGGTGCCTGGCAAATGGGTCAGATGGAATTGCAGGAACACTGGGAATGCTCACAAAGTTGTAAACTGTTCCTGCAGGGTCATTAATGGTCTGGATAGCAAAATAAGGGCAAAGCGTGCACAAAAGGAGCATTTGAAGCTGAGAGGAGGGAAATTCTGCAATTTAATTTGTAGTTCTAACAAAGTGTGGCTTTTCCCAAAATAAGGAAGCAGTGCCTGCAAACTGCAGCCAGAGCTGAGAGCTTGTTGTGGCACCTGAGGGTTTGTGTGGGGCACAGGAGCTGCTGTGCTGTCCTTGCTGGAACAAGGTGCATTTCAGGGCAAGGCTGGAGCACCAGGGGTGGGAATTGTCCTGGCAGTGCCCAGGGCCAGGCTGGACACAGGGCTTGGAGCAGTGGGAGGTGTCCCTGGCCATGGATGGGGTGGAATGAATGGGATTTAAGGTCCCAGATCCCAGTCTGGGGTTCTGTGGGTGTGTGGGGTCAGCAGTGTGGCCTCCCAAAGCCAGAGTGAGGCAGTTATAAATAATAAACAGTCAGGAGAAGCTGTGTAGGCAGTGCCAGAAGGGATCCTGAGGTGAGGCTGTGAGTTTCAGCAGAAGAGGGAAGATGTTTGCCTGTAGCTTTGCTGTAGCCCTGGTTTAGGAGCAGACCAGTGAAAGGTGAGGTGAGCCAGGGCTGCAGGGTGGGTGTGCTCTGATTGTTGGCCTCAGTTCTCCCAGTTGTGTTTGACAGAGAGGGAAAGTTTGGAGCAGTTTGTGGTGCCTGTGCTTGGCTTTTCCTGCCCCGAGGAGCAGAACCCCGGCGTGTTTGGGGTTCAGGGAGCTCCAAGCCCATCCATGCCATTCCCCCTGGCAAGGACACGTTCCCCTGCAGCCCAGGGCCCTGGAGGAGGCTGCAGCTCTGTGCCTGCACTTTGGGAACAGGAGCGTTTGTCACAGCTAAATCTGTTCTGTGTGTGAACTGCCAGCTCCTGAGCTGTGTAATTACCAGTTCAGAATGGAGCTGGGGAGCTGAGAGTCACACAACAGCTTGAGCCCCTCTTCTGGTGCACACAACTTGTGCTCAGCTCCTGACAATTCCCCCCCTGCTCCCCCTGAGCCGTGTCCCTGCTCTCTGGGCCCTCCTGGGCACTGCCCACGGCTCCCTGGCAGCCCCGGGCACTGAGGCTCTCCCTGTCCCCACACCCAGCAAAGGCTCTGCCCTTCAGGGTTTTTTGGATGCCAGAAAAGGGCTTAGGGAGCCACTGCCCCTGGCACTGCAAGCAAACAGCCTGATTTTTGGGGTCTTTTCTGGTGGAAGCTGACTTTGAATTGCAGGAAAAAGACAGTTTTTCTCTTTAAAGGAGCTTGAGGCAGGCTCTTGTGCTGGGTAGTGATGAAGGAAAGGTTTGGTTTAGCTGCCCTGGTTTCAAGCCCTGTCTAAATGTCACAGCAGCAGAATCTCAGACTGGCCTGGGTTGAAGGGACCTTAAAACTCCTTCAGTTCCCACCCCCTGCCACGGGCAAGGACACTTTCCAGCAGACCAGGAGCCTCGTGCTGCATGAGGAAATCTGCTGAGATTTGTGTGGAGAGTGATGCTAAAGCTGGCCTTTGTTCTCTGTGCTTCATCCTCCCATCAGTGGCATTTCCTTTTCCATGACAAACACGTGACAGGCCATGCTGGAGAGTTCTGGGGACATCCTGGATGTTTTTGGTTTGAATTGCAGGTGAACCCCTCTGCCCAGGGAGGTTTGCAGTGCCCATCCCTGGAGGTGGCACTCAGGGCTGGGGACAGGGTGGGCATGGGCACAGCTGGGGCTCCCTGGGCTGGGAGGGCTTTTCCAGCCCCAGGGATCCTGGGAAAAGAGCTGAGAACAACCTCTTCTTTTTCCTTTTGACCATCAGCCTCCTGCTCCTTCCTCTACCCCTTCCTCCCACCTGGAAAAGGAGCCAGAAGGAGGAGGCACTTCCAGGAGCTGAGTGTTCAAAAGGCTTTTTTCTCTCGGCTCTGAGATTTGTCAGATTGTGGAGAGGTTGTGAAAAGGTGCCTGGCTGTGTAAACTCCACCCTGAAGGCTTCAGGTGGAGCTGAGCCCTGTTTGAGCTCTGTGCCCAGGAGTGAACTCCATCCTGGATGTTATTAAAAGTTTCCATCCTTAACTGTGGCGCGGCTCGCGGCAAACGATCGCTTAAATCTCCAAAGGAATAAAGAGAGAGGAATTCCAGCCGTGTGGAAATCTCTGCTCCTGCAGGAAAACCCACGCCAGCCCCCGCTAGATTTGCATTCACCTGACCCATAAACACTCTCCCAGACGGAGATGGAATTGAGTGTTAATGAAACCATCCCAGGGACCTGGGCGGTGCTCGCACAAAACCACAGAAATATCAGAAGGGGTAAGAGCACGTGGCATTTGTGCTGTCTGAAATCCTCGTGGTTCCTGAGCTGGGAGCTGGAAATGCCTGTTCTCACCCTTCCCAGGAGCTCTGTACCGCTGGGGTACCTGGCTGAGAGGCAGCTGCTGATGGGCAGGGCAGAAAAGGTTGATAAATCACAAAAAAGACATACTTTTATGTGGAAAAAAATGCATTCAGCATTTTTTCCCGGGTAAAGTATGCAGAAAACCTGCTTAAATGGAGCATATAATTTTTAATGAATCAGACCCTTTCTCCTAGGAAATGAAGCAAGTATGATAAATATGATGGAAAGTGATGAATATCAAGGGTCTGGTAATCAGATCAGATTGGAAACCCACCTGAGGTTTGTGTGAAAGGTACCAGCTCAGAAGGATTAGTCTTTAGGCCAGCAGACTTTGAGGGATGTGGGATCAATGGAAGGAATTTGATTGTAATCAATTAAGGAAGAACCCTGCAGGAAGTGGGGGGGCACGAGAGGCACAGTCCCAGGGATGGGAGAGATTCACGGGACCAACAGCCTGCTGCCTGCAGGATTTGTTTTGGAGCAATCCAGGCATTGCTTTCCTGGGAATGCCCACCCTGCAGTGGAACTTCCCTTGCTGGATTGCCTTTCCCTGGAGCACCAAAATGCTCCTGCTGGCCGAGGTTAGCCCTTGGGAGAGGGAATTGCTGCAGCCAGCCGTGGGGCCAGCAGCTGGCTGTGCTTTGGAGGCAGCAGGGGTGAGCTCAGAGCTCCAGAGGTGGATGTTGGGATGTGCCCATGCTTTAAATGCCCTGCTCAGGGGCTGTGCCCCAGGTCCCTGCCGGGCAGCAGACAGGTGAGTGCCAAGGCTGAGCTTACCTTGGTCCATGTGAGCACGGCTCCTTCAGCTCCAGTAACCAGAAGCCCCAGAGCCCCCAGGCAGTGGCACTGCTGTCCCAGGGCAGGTGAGATGCACCCACACACCCTCTGCCAGGCTGGCTGCATTTCCCCAACATCAATCCCTCAAACTTTAATCATTTGCCACTCACCATTTTCCCTTGGCGTGTATTTATTGCATTTCTCTTTGGCATTTTTAAAAATCCTACACTCCGTGGAAGCTCTTTGGGTCCTGTGGCTTCTCACTCGGTGATTATTTCTGTTTCCAAGATGAAATGCTTGGATGGGGGCGTGGGAGGGTGAGGCAGCCCAGCTGTCCTGGTGAGGCCCTGGTGGCAGGGCAGCAGGCTGGCACTGCTCACTTCAGCTTCTCTCGGGGATCTTTCATGAACTGTGTTCCCTGGCACAGGGCTGGCTCCTGGGAGGGTGCTGCTGTGGAAAGGTTATTGAGGAACAAAGATGGTTTCAAAGGGCTGTTCATGGGGCCTGGCCATATCTGATTCAGCTGTGGCACAGGGTGGGGGATTTATGTCAGATTTAAGGTGGATGGACACGACGGATGTTTAATTATTGCTCTCTCTCTCTCTCTCTCACAGTCTGCATCTATTCCAAACTTTACTCTGCAGTCTTTGTGATGTCATTGAGTGTTCTTGAAGTGGCAAACAATGTGCTTGTCTGTTATGAGACAATCAGGCTGTCTTGGGACCAACTACTGGTGGTGTTTCAGAAGAATTTACAGGTGTTTAGCCATAAATCCTGAGCCTGAAGTGTCTGAATTTCATGGGTTTAAACGGGCTTGGGCTTGATTCCCTTATTTAAAGGCAAAGGTGTGCATTGGTGCAGGATGGAGGGGGACAATGGGGTGCTCTGCTCAGGCAGGTGAGCTCTGCCAGGGACCAAGGGACACCCCCAGGTGCCAAGGGCTTCCTGCCAGGTTGTCCTTCCCTGGCACAGTGAGGGCATTTGCAGAGGAGCAGATCTGTCTGTGGTGGTGTTCTTGTTTGCAAGGTCATGGAGCCAGAGAGGCACGAGTTGGTTTGGGTTGGAAGGAGCTTAAAAGCCCATCCAGTGCCACTCTAGTGGAAGAGACACCTCCCACTGTCCCAGGCTGCTCCAGCCTGGCCTTGGGCACTACCAGGGCTCCAGGGGCAGCCCCAGCTGCTCTGGCAATCCCAGCCCAGCCAGGAATTCCCAGTTCCCAATCTCCCACCCATCCCTGCCCTCTGGCACTGGGAGCCATTCCCTGGCTCCTGTCCCTCCATCCTTGTCCCCAAGGATAGGGGGACAGGGCTCCTGGAGCCCCTTCAGGCCCTGCCAGGGGCTCTGAGCTCAGCCTTGGGGTCCCCTGTCCCGGTGGTCCCGGTCGGTTCCATCCCGGTGGTCCCGGTCCCGTCCCGGTCCCGTCCCCGCTGCGGGCGGGGCGGCGCCGCCTCTGCCGCCCTCTGCCGGGCACTGCCGGGACTGCGCCGCCTCTGCCCCGCCCGGGGCCGCGCCCGCCGGAACCGCGAGTGACCCGTTTGTTTGTCCACTTATTCGTCCGTTTGTTTGTCCACTTATCTATCCGTTTGTTTATCCGTTATTTATTAGTTTATTTATCCATTTATTTATCCGTTTATTTATTCGTTTATTTATCCATTTATTTACTCCCTCCAGCAGCCGCCCTGCTGCTCCAGCTCCTTAAAAAGCTCCCACAGAAGACGGGGCAGCACTGGGAGAAATGGTTTTTTTTCCCTCAAGTATCAAGGCAGTGAAAATGGAAGCCCCAAAGGGCACGGCCTGCGGGGTTTGGCCGGATTGCTGTTCAGGGCTGCCTGGGATGAGCCCCGCCGTGCCCGGGGGGCTCTGCCCTGCAGCCGCAGTTGGTACCCCCCGGGGGTCTGGGGGCTGCCCCGTGGGTGCTGGCCGGGCTGGGAAGGGTCAGTGCCCACCCTGTGCCCAGCAGGGCCCGCTGGGGATGGGGATGGAGCTCCCTGAAGTGCAGAGGGAGAGGGCAGCAGAGGGGAGGGGGTGACCTGACCCGGCATTCCCCCAGCATGTGGGATGTGGGGGCACTGAGAGAGCCCAGAGGAGCCAGGAGCTGCTCCAGGGCTGGAGCCCCTCTGGAGCCGGGCTGGAGAGCTGGGAATGTTCCCCTGGAGAAGGGAAGGCTCCAGGCAGAGCTCAGAGCCCCTGGCAGGGCCTGGAGGGGCTCCAGGAGAGCTGGAGAGGGACTGGGGACAAGGATGGAGGGACAGGAGCCAGGGAATGGCTCCCAGTGCCAGAGGGCAGGGATGGGTGGGACATTGGGAACTGGGACTTGTTCCCTGGGCAGGCCCTGGCACAGGTCATTCCTTGGATGCCCCTGGAGCCCTGGCAGTGCCCAAAGCCAGGCTGGATGGGGCTGGGAGCAGCCTGGGACAGCGGGAGAGCTGTGGTGCAGCCCTGGCAGCCTGTTGGGCCGGTTGTGCTGGTCTCCCTGGTCCCAGGAGCGCAGCAGTGGGGCTGCAGGGCTGCTGTGACTGCCCCCTCAGCACAGGGACACGGCCACGGCGAGGGGAGGGCTTGTTGGCATGGCTGAGAACTCGTTTAACCCAAGCAGTCAAACACTGAGAGCTGCAGAGGGACCTTGGAAGGGGAGCAGGGAGGGCTGGGTCACAGCCTGGGCTGGCTGGAGCTGCTCCTGGCCCTGCAGCAGTGGCCAAAGGGCTCTGAGCTGCCCCGACCCCTGCTCCCCTCACGGCTGATTGCTCACTCAGAACCCTGCCACGGCATAACTCGTCCTTCAGAGCTGCTGCTGGACAGACAGAAGGGCCCTGCAGTCCCTCAGTGTGCAGCCAGCCCAGCCCAGCCCCATCCTGCTGCAGTTAAACACTTTTATAGCTCAGGTGGGACTGACACAGGGGACAGGCAAAGAGCACTGGAGTGCCTCAGGTGTGCTGCTGCTCCTGGTGGGAGGTGGGCTGCAAGCACAGGGTGCTCAGGGACTGCCCCGAGCTGCCAGCAGTGCTGGACTGCACCCCAGGCTGCAGCACCCCCCTGTCTGGAGGGGGATTGATCCCAGATTTAACTCACAGATCGATCCTAACAGCTGAGATTATTCTGCCAATGCTTCTTTAGTGGATTGCTGTCAATTAGCACCTGCAAATGTTTGTGTGGTGGGCTGTCAGTGCTGACTGCCAGGGCTTCCTGTGGCCCCAGGTACACCTTGGGAGGAGAGCACAGCAGCCCCAGGGCAGCTCAGGGTGGGCACAGCAGGAATTCCCCCATGGAAAGGGGGCTCAGGGATTGGCACTGCCCAGGGAGGTTTGCAGTGCCCATCCCTGGAGGTGTGCCAGGAATTCTGGAGGTGGCACTCAGGGCTCTGGGCTGGGGACAGGGTGGGCATGGGCACAGCTGGGATTTGATGATCTTGGAGGCTTTTTCCAGCCTTGGGGATTCTGGGATTTTTTGAGGTTAATTACAGTCACAGTCCTTGCACTACCCTGCTCTCCTCTCTCTGGTCAGTTGTACCAAGGTTTCAGGCTGCCAGTGTTTCCCTGATAAAATCTGTACTTACAGAGGCAAAATCAAAGGGGTCAACTCTTTCTTTTTTTCCCTTCCATTCATTTTTGTCCTCATTCACCCACTGGTAGCACAGGTGGGGGGGTTTAAGGCTTTCCCTGAGATTATTTTTAATGGAGGCCTAGCGAGCACGGGAGGATGAGATTTTGTGAGAAGCAGGTCTCCAAACAGCTGCAGGAGAAGTTTCTTCCCCCAGCTCCTTGCCTGCAGGTTGTGTGTGAGCTCCTGGCTCTGGCTGTGTGCACAGCTCGGGGTGAGGCTGCTGGCACGGCTTTGGTGGCTCTGCTGAGATGATGATGGTGATGGTGATGGTGATCAGCCCCGCAGCACCTTTGATAAATGAAGGTAATTACAAATAAACAGCAATCGGTGTGGTCAGGGCGTTACCCAGTGTGCCTGTTGTGTGCATGGACCGGGGCTCCCACAGGGCGTGGGGCATCCCCTGGGACAGCATTCCCTGCACCAGGAGCAGCTGGGGCTGCAGGGCAGAGCCTGCCCAGACCCCCCTGGTCACTGGGATTGCCCTGGGCTCAGCAGTGTGGGGCACTGGAAGGGCACTGCCCTGCCCCTGAAACCCAATCTTTACAGGTTGTGCCCATGCTTAGCCCCCTTTTCTCCTCCCTAAAGGCAAGTAACCAGCCAGGTAAAGTCTGCCTTGCTGAAAACACCAGTCTTGCTCCTCAACTTAAGACTAAGAAAGGGAATTTAAAAAAAATTACATCAGACACCTCTTTTAAAATAAAAACTAAAAACTAAGGCACAAAGCACTGAACCCCCAGCTTCATGGCGTGTTTTAGTGTATGGTTATTGATTATTGCATGCAGCAGTGGGGTTTGGGAACCCATTTTTTATAGCTCAAGGTAGCTAGCATCACCTAGTTCAGGATGCCTGCAATTATGGGATGCATTCAGGCAGGCAGCAGTGAGGGCTGGTGAGCGTTTTCCTGTTGGGATCCAAGCTCCTCGCACCAACTGCCACATGAAAGGCAGAGCTGTGAGGAGACATCAAAGCAGAGCTGCTCCAAAGGCAGGGGATGATTCTGCAGCAGGCACAAAGGAAATACTGAGCCAGATCAGAGCCCAGCTGGGCACTGGCCCCTGGTGAGGCTCACCCAGAGCAGTGCAGGTGGAGCTGGGGCCATCCCAGGCACGGGGCACACTGGGCTCTGGGGCACTTCAGTAGCTGGGCACTTCCTTCAAGCTCCAGGCATCCTTCTGCAGTTAGGAAGGGCTCTTCATGATTAAATACTGAGTGTTGGGACTTCACAAACCTGTTGTGCTTCTATAGATTCAGTGATGAGCAGTTTGTGATGTGTTTGGTCTCCTTTCCAGTGTTCAGGCAGCTGGTGAATTTTAACTTCCAGTTTTTGCAGTAATTGGGTGACTTCTGTCCTTCACTCTGCCTTCTTTCATGTCCAGTGGCCTCGAGGCCCCCAGCCCTGGCTTTGCACCACAGGGACAAAGCAAGGTTGGTTTGGGCAAGTCTTGTCCTCTCTGGTGCTGCTGCTGCTCCTCCCTGACACCTTTTTCTGTGAAGCACCCTGGGCTCTGGCACACCTCTGTAAGTGGGGAGTGAACCCAGAGGCATCAGCAGGTGCCCAGAGCAGCTGTGGCTGCCCCTGGATCCCTGGCAGTGCCCAAGGCCAGGCTGGACAGGGCTTGGAGCACCTGGGGCAGTGGGAGGTGCCCCTGCCCGTGGCACTGAAGTTCTTTTCCGTGTGTTTTGGGGTAGCAGCAGCTGCACTGCCACGTTCTGCAGGTGCTGCTGGCACAGGGAGCCTCCAGTCCTGCTGCCCTCCAACTTCCCATCCCAAAGAAGGCACTTGGAAAAGCACTTCAAGATCTCAGCTGAGAATCAAATCAGAAAAGGTTCTTCTTGTGAATGGCTGATCAGCCTGAGCTCGCCTTGGCTGCAATGTGATTTAAGAGTACTTAGCACCTTGCATTAATTGGCTCTAAATGGGCAAAAGGCATTAAAATGAAATTCTTTTAATTAAGTGACAATAAGCATTCCGTGCTCCAGCACTCAGCTGTAAATTGTTTTGGAAGCTCGGGGATGGTTCCTGGAGCCAGGGCAGAGCTGCTGCCCTGCCAGGCTCAGCCCGGGGCGCCCCCCTGGCCCCCAGGGGTGGGGAGGTTCCCTCCCTGCCTGTTCCCGGCCTGTTCCCTGTTTCCCTTCCCCGTGTGCAGAATCCTCGGCTTGGCTCTCACTGGGCTGTGCACACAGGGGGGTGTCTGCTCTCAGGGCAGCTTTCCTTGCTATTCCCTGGATCTGCTGGTTGTCCCCGGTGCTGTTATCCATGGAGGGAGGGAGTAATGCTGGCAAACTTCAGCAGGTGGTGAAGGAGGTGCATTTTAGGGTTTGTGGGGTGCCCGGGGCCGGGGCTGTCACTGCCAGCAGCGTTTGGGGGTGCAGGGGCAGCTTTGGGGCAGGGACACGGAAACCCTGCGGGAGGAGCTGCTGTGGGACAGGGTCCCTCCCTGCAGAGTGAGACACCGGGGCTGCTGTCCAGCTGTCTGTCCAGCTGTCCTTCCCAAACACGGCGTGGCACCAGACTCCTGTCCATCTCCCTGTTCCCATTCCCCATTCCCATCCCTATTCCTCTCCCAGTCCCCATTCCCATTCCCCATTCCCATTCTCCATTCCCGTCCCCATTCCCGTCCCCTTCCCTGTTCCCATCCCCATTCCCATCCCTATTCCTCTCCCAGTCCCCATTCCCCATTCCCCATCCCCATTCCCATCCTCATTCCCGTCCCCGTCCCTGTTCCCATCCCCATCCCCATTCCCATCCCTATTCCTGTCCCAGTCCCCACTCCCATTCCCGTCCCCATTCCTGTCCCCTTCCCTGTTCCCATTCCCATTCCCATCCCTATTCCTCTCCCAGTCCCCATTCCCCATCCCCATTCTCATCCCCATTCCCATCCCTATTCCCGTCCCCGTCCCAGTCCCCATTCCCATCCCAGTCCCGTCCCTGTCCCTGCTGTCCCCCGTGCCTGTCCCTCTGAGCTGTCCCCGCCGTTTCCCCGGGGTTTGTCCCTCGGCTGGAGCAGTGCTGGGGCAGGAAGGAGCGATCCTGCACCGCTCCCTCGGCAAAGCCCTCCCACCCCGTCTGGATGCAATCAGCCGCTCTCCTCCCTGAATGTAAATCTCATTAAAGCCCTCTTGGTTCCCTGCCCACTTCTCCACCATGAATCCGATCGCTGTCATTATTTCTGCCTGTGTCACTTTTATTTTCTCTTACCTTCTCCCCCTCGGTTTTATGTAAATAATGTTTGGATAATGGAGTGAAATGGTTTCCATGGTGCTGAACAAATACAGGTCATGGTGTGTGGGACTCCTCTGCACCTGAACATAAAGGTGAACATGTATATAGTTTTTAATTATTCGCTTTCTTACAACTAAGAAATAAGTTTTGTGTCTCTTTTAGCATAATTTTTGCTGACGAGAAAAATTAGTTCATTACGAATTCTGCCAGAAATAATTCTGCCTTTCAAATGGTAATTTTTTCACTGTATTCACCCAATTTTTTTTCTTTTAAATGACACTATCATGCATTACACCATCTGATTAAGAAATCTGCTGGAATAATATTTACACTGAACATCTGTCATTGGCAGCTGTAAGTATGTTCTGTATTTATCTACAAGAACTCGAGCTCGGAGCCCCTTGCAGGCAGCAGAACTTCCAGAGGAGGGAAGGAGCTCTGGATGCCTGGCTCCTGGGGCTGTGCCTGCTCCTGGGCTGGGTCAAACAGAGGGATTGTTTCTCTGGAAGCCAGTCTGGAGTCACAGGGCTGTTTGTAAAGTGCTCCCCGGTGCTGCAGAGGGAAGGTGCAAAGGCAGTTCTGCAGGGAGGAGAGGGTGCTGGGTTCAGGGATGTGCTGGGATGCACAGGGAGGGTGGGATGGGGCTGCTGCTGCCCCTCAGAGCTGAGCTGGCCCTGGCAGCCCCTGGGCCCTGCTGTCCCTGAGAGGAGGCTGGATGAAGTCGGCAGGGCAGGGCAGTGCCCTCCCATCCCAGCCTGTGTGCACTCTGCCTCGCTCTCGGGGGCTTTCTCACGCTCTGCAAACAAGGAAAGAGGATTTCACTCATCCTCAAAGAAAGAGGATGATAAAACGGAGTTTATGAGCTTTATCTCATTGTCTGAGGTGCCATCTAAATAGAATTTACATTGTCTAGCCCCACTTAGGTGCTGCCTTTCCCTGTGAGCTCTGCAGAGGAGCTGAGCTGGGGGGTTGGAGCTGCTCCCCCCCAGCCCAGGGCCCTGCAGGTGTGACCCCCGGAGTGCCAGGGCTGCAGGGACCTGCTGGGAGCTCCTGGTGTGACAGGGGAACTCGGGGTGACACTGAATCCCAGAGGGAATGCTAAAGAACTTGTCTTTGAGCGTTTGGTTTAAACTAAGATTAACATTTTTAGTGTCAGTTTAACAAGCAGCAGTTGTTTTGCTGTTCACAAACCTTGCCCTTCTTAGCAAAACTTGGGGTGAGTCTTGCAGTGAAGGGGGGAGTGACCTGAAATAATGAAATCCTCACCAAGTGA
The DNA here is from genome assembly GCF_022539315.1 of Serinus canaria. Taxonomy (NCBI): domain Eukaryota; kingdom Metazoa; phylum Chordata; class Aves; order Passeriformes; family Fringillidae; genus Serinus; species Serinus canaria. Next base: position 721,758 of record NC_066321.1, read on the forward strand.
GAGCCTTAAGGAGCAGCTGAAAGCACATTCCCAGCTCTACACTCTGTGAAAACGTGCAGACATGAAGCTGTGCCTCACGCTGAAACTCAGCCTGGGCTGGATTGTCAAGGCAAAAAAAAAACACCCAGACATGAAGGTCTTTAATTGAAAATTCCCTGCCACAGTTTTAGAGCATTTGCAGCTGGGCTGAGTTCTCACTGGGGACACGAGCCCTGGATTGTAGGGAGCTGCAGGGAGCAGAGACAGCAGCGTGTGGCTGAAGTGACTAATCAGACAGAAAAAGAAATGCTGGAGCCAACAGACTCGGGAACAGTCCGTGGGCAATCTGTGGTTATCCCTGTATCGAACACGAGCTGCTGAATGGATCACAGCAACTTCTAAATGGAAGTGCTAAATTAGCATCAACAGAAGTTTGTGTAGGGGTGACTCACACACGGAGAAGGAGCTGGGTGTTTATCACAGAGCTTCCACTGCAAGGGTTCATCTGTTACTCTGAGCATCGCCTCGAGCTGCTCCTGCTGCCGAGGGAGGGATTATTCTGCTCTGAGGATGTGCTGTCCCCAGTGATGGCATTAAACAGGGTGGCCTTGCCAGTGCCATCCCCCTCCCCTGCCTGGAGGTGACACAGTCACCCTGCAAGGACCTGCCTGGCTCAGCCAGGTGCTGCCGTGCCTAACCTGGGGCTCAGGCGTGTCTGTGGCCTCACAGGTCTGGCAGGTGAGCTCTTCCCCAGCCTCAGCAGGGCTCAGCTGGTGCTGGGGAGCAGCAGAGGACACGGGGGTTCTGCCCATGCAGCTGGGACATGTGATGTGCTGGGGACTCCTGGGGGGGACAGGCTGCCTTCATCCTCACACCCTCCTCAGGGGAGCCGAGAGAGGAAGGAGGTGTTTCTTGGAGGGGATGTAAAATGTGACATTGCCACCTTTAATTTAGATCAGACAGGTCCTGCTTCTATTTCAGGTCCCACAGACTCTGTTCCTAGGGCTGGTTCTTAATAACAAAGCAATCCATGCCAACGAGGGGTCCTTTGGCTGCTCCCCTGGGGCCCTCACCTGGAAACCTCTTGCCTGTGTGCATGGTCCCCCCTGTCCCTCTGGGATGGTTCAGAGGGAGGGTTCTGTGGCAAGGGTTTGGTTTAATGCTGTTTAGACAAGGCTTTAGCTCACCAGTTTCAAAACACATAAACAAATGTGGGATTTATATAGGCTGGAAAGTCAGACCTACCCTCCTAATCTTGATGATTTGAAGGAGCAATTGTGTCTATTCTTAGAGAATCCCAGGATTATTTTGGGTGGAAAAGCCCTCCCAGCCCATGGAGTCCCAGCTGTGCCCATGCCCACCTTGTCCCCAGCCCAGAGCCCTGAGTGCCACCTCCAGAATTCCTGGCACACCTCCAGGGATGGGCACTGCAAACCTCCCTGGGCAGTGCCAATCCCTGAGCCCCCTTTCCATGGGGGAATTCCTGCTGGTGTAATTCTCCTTCCCCTGTGGCATGGCACCAGTGGTTTTTAAAGTCCCATCTGAATTCTGAAATGAAGCCAGCTCTCTCCATTCCTGCTGTGTCATGTTGTGGGGCAGGGAGAGCAGGCTGATAACAACAGTCCTTAAGAGATCCTCATCAACGTGATTTTCCCTGAAGTTTTGACATGGAAAAGTTTGTGAGGAGAATTATGGCTCTTATTATCAGCAATATGTTAAGGGCTAAATTTAGTTACTGATGTGGCAGGAAACTATGGGAGTAGTTTTGGTTTAGGCTGAGGCTGAACCAAAGCAGCCCACCCTCCTCAGGAATTAATGGAGGCTTTCATTCTTCCTGGCAGAGCTACTTTATCATTCATATGACTAAACAGACAATCAATTTAACAGCAACGTATGGGAATGGAGGGAATGAACAAATAAGCTATGAATGATGAGAATAGAAAAATCAAGCCCCCCTCCCTTATTCCCTTTTAATGGCTAATACCAACAGGGACAAGACCAGTAAAAAGAGGTTAATGAATTGCAAAGATCCTTTAGAAAGTGATTGACTGGTATTGAAGCTCAGTCAAATCAGTCATAAATATTTACTTTTATTAGCAACAGTGGGTTGCCTGTTATTTTCAATTGATTTTTAAAGCTGTCAGAAATCTACCACTGTGACTATTATCAAGTGTTTTATTTCATCGATATTTTCGAGCTGCAAGGAGCCCCTGTCCTGAGCCCCTGTCCTGAGCCCCTGTCCTGAGCTGCCTGGGCAGTGCTGCTCCCAGGGATTAGCAGAGGGGAGTCAAGGGTCTCCCCCTGGGAATCTCCCTCTCCTTCCTGTGATTTAACCCCTGGGCTGTCACCCTGTGTCCTCTGGGGGATTCTGTGCCACCCTCAGCAGGTGCCCAGGGCTGGGGCTGTGCTGGGGTCCTGGCAGGAGCCTGGTGGTCCCTGGGCAGGAGCCTGGTGGTCCCTGGTGGTCCCTGGGCAGGAACCTGGTGGTCCTGGTGGTCCCTGGGCAGGAACCTGGTGGTCCCTGGGCTCCCTTCCCTGGCTGGACCAGAGCAGCCCCAGGCACCCACCCAGGATGTCCCCAGGGACCCCGAGGGGACAGAGCCATCCCAAAGGTGCTGCCCAGCCAGGCTGCCAAGGAGAGCCTTGCCCGGGTGCTGTTTGCTGCTTGTTCCAGCCCAAGCACATCATTCAGAGGGAAATAACAAAAGGAATTTCCCGGAGATAACAACAAAGAGTTAACATTTCCCAGGGCAGACAAGTTTCCAATTCAATTAGTTTTAATGAACCTTCTGCTCACTGGTTACTGAACTAGAAAGAACAGCAATAAATGCCCAGAGGAAAGAGAGAGAGGATATTAAAGGAGGGTTAGTGTATAGTATATAAATTTCCAAGTTGACTAAAAGAGTAGCCTTGATACAGTTTTAGGAACCAAACCTGCAATATCCTCTCTGCTTTCCCTTCCCAGCTGTCACCCACACTGGATAAACCTTCCCCTGTCCTGATCCTGCCAAATTATTGACCCTCTATTGTCCCTGGAAACGCTGGGAAAAATGACAAATTGGTTTTTTGGTCATTTTTTAATCAACTGTGCAGCTTTTGTTGGTTTTTTTTTTAAGGAAAACAAATGGTTTCAGTATTAGTATTTCATAAGTCAAGTGCAGAGAAAACAGGAGTTAATAAGAAAACGAAAAAGCAAATAGAAATTCTGTAGTGAGAATGCTATATTTAATGTATTTTAATATGAAATGCACGGTAATTTTTTAAAGAAAGAAAGCTTTGGGGCTGTTGTTCAGCCCGTTATTAACAGCATTCCCATGCATGTTTGCTCGAAGTTTAAATATTAATTTAGTATGAATTTTGGCCACAGAGATTCTGCAGTGTGGAATTTTCCTCTGGTGCTTCCAGAGCCCAGCAGAATGTGTCAGGGCCCGGTTAACACACAGCCACCCCGGTGCATGTGTTTGCACACCCCTGCTGGCTCAATATTTGACAGAAATAATAGATTTTAATAAGTGCTGCATATTGCATTATTGTTTCAAGGAGCATTTGCTGTTCTGTGAGGCTTTTCCCCCCCACTCGCTGAATTTCCTTGGAATTAGCGACCTGCACTTAAAATAGTTCCTGCCTGCTTTCCTCTGTCAGCAGTGGTACACACTGGGAAAAACCCTGCCATTCCAAGCAGGGCATTTATCATTCATCTCTAACCTGATATGCATTCAGAACAAAAATCTGATTTCTCCTTCCTGTACGGGAGAAGTGAAGGCAGAATTCTGCTTGCAGTGGTTTAATGGTGCTGGTTTTCACTGAGCCCAGTGCTGGTGGAGCAGCAGATTTCAGTCCTGTCCAGTCCTGCTCAGCAAAGCCAGGCTCATTGAAACCCCACAGCCTCCCCCGGTCCCTGAGCAGCACAGCCACACCTTGGGGATGGAAATAATCCTACAGCCACCCTAAACACCAAAAATACACATCCTGAAGTGGGGCTTTGCCATTGTCAAAGTCTGAAGTAATAGATCCCACCTCCTTTCCTTGCTGCTTGCTTTGCAGGATCAGTACCAAAAGAAGCAGGGCTCTTAGGGTTTCTATTTTCATTTAATTTTGTATACAGTAGCTGCACCAAGTTTTTGTTTTGGTTGTTTCTTTTGTTTGTTTGTTTGTTTTAGTTTGGTTTGGTTTTTTGTTTGTTTTTTTAAGTCCAGTAAGTAACCACAAATAGAGGTTTTTTTCTTTAAACTACTCTGGCTGCATTTCCCATTTAGACCAGTTTTATTTCCCCAGCAAAGCACAGCCAAGAACACCCTTCCCCACTGCAGACAAACTGGATTTCTTTTGCTGTACAAGGCACTAAACACTTACTTTGTTTTTTTTTAATTTTTTTTTTATTCCCCTCTGTTCGTAACACGATAGAAAATTATGAGGGTAATTTTACAGGCTGCTTGCAAAGGAACACATGGGGCAGCTGAGGGGAAGTTCTTTGGGAACAGAAATATTTGTGTTTGTGGAGAGTGGTCTGGGGCAGGGCTGGGAGCTGAGGAGCAGGGATGGGTTTGGGATGGGTTCTGGGGGTTCACAATTGATGCTGGGGGTTCAGAATTGATGCTGAGGAGCAGGACTGGGGGCTGAGGGTTCAGAATTGATGCTGGGGGTTCAGAATTGATGCTGAGGAGCAGGACTGGGTACTGAGGGTTCAGAATTGATGCTGGGGGTTCAGAATTGATGCTGAGGAGCAGGACTGGGTGCTGAGGGTTCAGAATTGATGCTGAGGAGCAGGACTGGGTACTGAGGGTTCAGAATTGATGCTGAGGGTTCAGAATTGATGCTGAGGGTTCACAATTGATGCTGGGTGTTCAGAATTGATGCTGAGGAGCAGGACTGGGTGCTGAGGAGTAGGACAGCTCCAGTCCTCCATGACTGGACCAAACCAAGTCCTGCACTGGGATCCAGCCCCCGTCCTGGTGCAGGGGACCTGGGGATGAGGAGATGCCTGAAATCAGCCGTGGGGCTCTAATTGCTGCCCTCTGTTTTTTTGTGCCCCTGTTGGCACTGGGAATATTCATTCCTCACAGTGCCAGGGCGGGAGGTGAGCCCCACAGCCATTTTTAGGAGCAGGGCCCACCCCAGCAGTGCGTCCTGAGCAGATGCTGAGCCTGGAGCAGGCTGGCAGCTCCTCCCCAGCCCACTGAACCCCAGCAAATGCGCTGCAGAATGCTGGGCAGGCGAACAAGAACAATGGGGGAGATAAAACAACCCTGCCTTCCAGTCCCTGAAATAGCAGCTCCAAGTCTAGAACTTGCCTCTAAGATATTACAAGAACTTTGCCAAGTAGCACACGAGAAAATAGAGCCCACAGCCATATAGTAAGCAAAAAAATTCTGTTTGAGTATTGACATGACAGTTTTTGAAAGTTCAAGCAGAAAACCAATTATAATGAGCACTGAAAAGCCCGAAGCCCTGCTGTTCAATAAATAAAAAAGTACAACAAACTATTTTCCAAAAAGGTTCTAGAGAGTTTCTTCTTGTCCCACTACTTACAATATGATTACATAAATAGTCTCTATTTGCTGTTGAATTGCCAGGCAGCTGTATTAAAGTACAAATCAAATCAAGTCAGGATTAGAAAGTAAAAGAGCATGGTTTAAAGTAATCTATCCCCCAGGAACTGTGCTCAGATTCATCAAACAGAGCTTAAAGTACAGTATATCTTATACCCTTGTGTTTCCATGCTGCACTGCTGCACAACCAGTTATTATTTTTGATATCCAGAGAATGTTGCTCGTAGCTTTGGAAGGCTCACTTGCTTATTTAAAGTACCAGAAACCTTCTCTGTCACTTATTATTATTTCTCTTGGTTAAGATTCATGAGGAGGCCGTGAGTGTGGAAGGCACAGAGCTGCTTTATTGATCGCATCGTATTTGCCTCCCCTGAATTACTCGGAATCTGCGCCGTGGAGAAAGGAATGATGTGTTTTCCCCCCGCTCCTGATCATCTGCAGCTGCAATATTTTTAAAAGCTTAAGCCCTGTGCGTGGTTCTGCCTCATCAGCAGAGCTCCCCTCCCGGGCTGGAGGGGCCCTGGGCCCCAGAGCCAGGTCAGTGATCTTTAGGTGAGCAGAGCTGTGACACCAGGGTCCCTGATCAAACAGATTTCTGCTGCTCCAGGGGCATAACTGGCTCTCAGAAGGAGTTCCAGTCACACAGCAAGCATGGCTTGATAAAGCTTTTCTGCACCCCTCTTTTGGGCCATGGCAGTGTGAGATCCCCCTTGTGCAGAGCCTGTGGATGGAAGAGCATTCCGGAGGGGCAGAGGAGGAGCAGAACCATGGCCAGCTCTGTGTCATTGTCCCACGAGCCTGGGACTGGGGCAGTGCATCCTGGAGGGACAGAGCCATGGCCAGCTCTGTGTCATTGTCCCACGAGCCTGGGACTGGGGCAGTGCATCCTGGAGTGGCAGAGCCATGGCCAGCTCTGTGTCATTGTCCCACGAGCCTGGGACTGGGGCAGTGCATCCTGGAGTGGCAGAGCCATGGCCAGCTCTGTGTCATTGTCCCACGAGCCTGGGACTGGGGCAGTGCATCCTGGAGTGGCAGAGGAGGAGCAGAGCCATGGCCAGCTCTGTGTCATTGTCCCACGAGCCTGGGACTGGGGCAGTGCATCCTGGAGTGGCAGAGGAGGAGCAGAGCCATGGCCAGCTCTGTGTCATTGTCCCACGAGCCTGGGACTGGGGCAGTGCATCCTGGAGTGACAGAGCCATGGCCAGCTCTGTGTCATTGTCCCACGAGCCTGGGACTGGGGCAGTGCATCCTGGAGGGGCAGAGCCATGGCCAGCTCTGTGTCATTGTCCTGCGAGCCTGGGACTAGGGCAGTGCATCCTGGAGTGGCAGAGCCATGGCCAGCTCTGTGTCATTGTCCCACGAGCCTGGGACTGGGGCAGAGCAGCCCCAGCCTCGGTCACTCCTGGTGGCCAGAAGGCAACGTGCAGCAATGACAGTTCCTAGGGATGAGTTTAAAAATAGCCTGGCTGGATGCTCAGCAGCTGGTGGGTGACAGATAGTGCCATAATCCTTCCCTGAGGGGTCCCTGGTGACAGCTCTTTGGGCTCAGAAGGGGGTCCTGGGGCAGGGCTGGCTCTGGGCTGTGGCTGCAGGGTTCTCCTGGCTTGTCCTGTGGCTCAGCACAGACTGCTGGATGAGCAGGAGGAGGAGCTGGGGCACTCCAGCTGTGGCTCCTGACAGGGAATTCCTGCCTGACCCGGTGGATCAGAGAGGCTCTTCCTGCCTGCCCTCCTCAGCACAGAGCAGGGGCACTGCCCGTGTTGTGAGGAAAGGGCTCCAAGCGAGCCAGGGGAGCTGGGGGTTGGATATTAGGAAGTGTTTCCTCATGGAAAGGGCTGTCAAGCGTTGGGCAGGCTGCCCAGGGCAGTGGTGGAGTCACCATCTCTGGGAGTGCTCAGAACCTGTGAACTGGAGGACAGCGTGGTGGCACACAGTGCTGGCGCTGGCTGATGCTTGGACTTGGTGATCTCAAAGGGCTTTTCCAGCCTTGCCAGCTCCCTGGTTCCATGGCTGCTGCCACTCTGCTGGGGAAGACGATCTTCCATTCAGCACAGGGCAGCGCTGTGACTGCACAGGGAGCCTCCATCAAAGAGGCTCAAACAGAGCCATCAGAATTAAATGTATTGCTTGTTTTTGGCTGCTGTGCCCCGGGCTGGGCACGAAGGGGAAGGGGTGAGAGCGAGCACTTGTTGCAGCACCTCCCCTGAAGCTCTGTCCTGGGGAGTGCCTCCCTTTCTCCTGTCGTTTGTGGGTTTTGCTTTGACTTCCCAGGGAGCAGGGAGAGAACGGGGCCCTTCTCCTCCTTTTGCCCTCCTCTCAATCCCACAAATGGCACGTCTTTATCCCTGCTCCTGCAGGAGCCGGCCCTGGACAGCGCAGCCCTGCGTGGTTATATAAATGTTAGTGGGTTACAGATGAGCCCCTTCCTCATTCCCTCTCCTCTGCTGAAATTGCTCTGAACAATTTTGGGGGAATCTTTTAATGAAGTATTGATTTTTATCAAGCACATCAAACTAAAGGTAAATGTACCACCGTGTCATGTTTAAGAAAAACAATACAAAAAACCCCGAGCCCCAGTATATTACAGATAAACTAAGATAAATGACTTAAGTGCTCAGTTTGTGGAGTAAATTGAAACCATACATCACAGGCTTTCATTATTTTATATTATAAATACTGTAAAGAGTAGGAAAGATGATTGAACAGTAATACAGAATTAGTACTAATTGTCATGACTCCCTTGATGAGGAAATGTGCTTTTAATACAAATAATGCGGAGCAATCATTATAACAAAAGTTAATTTTTTATCGCCCGTGATTGCGGGGTGATAATCAGAGCACTCTGACATCCATTAAATTGCCCTTCCCCGATCCCGCATGAAGAAATGAAGGGATCTGTGTTAATTTTCAGGCTCCCTTTGATTGGGTGAACCTGTCTCCGTGTTGTGTGACACTCCTGCCACAGGTCATTGCCTGGTGCAGTGTACCATGAAACAAACAAATAGAAAAAGGCACCTTCTGGCACTTTAAGTTTCGCTGCCATCTGACTGCAGCCCCGGTGGGTTGAAATGATGAAAAGCACAGCCTTGGAAAAATCTTCCTATGGTTAGATTGGGAAAAATGAGTATGATTATCACATGTGCTGGGAAGGGCAGGATAGACAGCTGAAGTCATCTCAAAACTCCAGAGAGAGGAGGAAGACAAGAGGTCACAATTATATTCTGGTATCACACTCCCTTTCACGGAGATCTGATCTATTCGGTTTGTTCTTGGAGGGTGCTTAGGGAAGTTCTAATTAAGGGAAGAAAGAATTTTGACACATGTGAAGCAGAGATCAATATTTAGCACCATAATCAGCAATTCCTGATGGTTTGACAATGTCACCATCCACACTGTAACTATCCATTATTCCCGGCGAAGGGAGCCAGGCGGAGGCTAACAGGCTTACTGCAGGCTCTCATGAATCACGGCCAGCAGCGCCTCATTCACTTCTATTTGTCTTCCTTTTCATCTTCATTCATCCTTATAAAGCAGCCTGGGCTGCCACCAGCCCGGAGAGTCACCGCGGCTCCGCGCCGGGACGGGGCTGGGAACGCGCCGGGCCTGGGATCGGGGTGATTCCTGTGGGAATTGGGGTGATTCCTGTGGGATCGGGGTGATTCATGTGGGATTGGGGTGATTCCTGTGGGAACTGGGGTGATTCCTGAGGGATCGGGGTGATTCCTGTGGGAATTGGAGTGATTCCTGCCCCAGTCTGGAGAGCCACCGCGGCTCCGTGCCGGGACGGGGCTGGGAACGCGCCGGGCCTGGGATCGGGGTGATTCCTGAGGGAATTGGGGTGATTCCTGTGGGAATTGGGGTGATTCATGTGGGATTGGGGTGATTCCTGAGGGATTGGGCTGATTCCTGAGGGATTAGGGGTGATTCTTGTGGGAATTGGGGTGATTCCTGAGGGACTGGGGTGATTCCTGAGGGATTAGGGGTGATTCCTGTGGGAATTGGGGTGATTCCTGAGGGACTGGGGTGATTCCTGAGGGACTGGGGTGATTCCTTTGGGAACTGGGGTGATTCCTGAGGGATTAGGGGTGATTTCTGAGGGATTGGGGTGATTCCTGTGGGAATTGGGGTGATTCCTGCCCCAGCCTGGAGAGCCACAGCGGCTCCGCAATGGGACGGGGCTGGGAACGCGCTGGGTGTGGGATTGGGGTGATTCCTGAAGAAGTTGGCGTGATTCCTGTAGGAATTGGGGGTGATTCCTGTGGGAATTTGGGGTGATTCCTGAGGGATTGGGGCAATTCCTTTGGGATTGGGGTGATTCCTGTGGGAATTGGGGTGATTCCTGAGAGATTGGGGGTGATTTCTGAGGGATTGGGGTGATTCCTTTGGGAGCAGGGTGATTCTTGTAGGATTGGAGTGATTCCTGTGGGATCAGGCTGATTTCTGTGGGATCATGGTGATTCCTGCCACCAGCCTGGAGAGCCACCACAGCTCTGCACCGGGACACTGGGAATGTGCCTGGTGTGGCATCAGGGCGATTCCTGTGGGATCGGGGTGATTCCTGAGAGATTGGGGTGATTCCTGTGGGAATTGGGGTGATTCCTGTGGGATCGGGGTGATTCCTATGGGATTGGGGCAATTCCTGAGAGATTGGGGGTGATTCCTGTGGGATTGGGGGTGATTCCTGCAGGACCACACAGGTTGTGCCAGCTGAACCTGTGTCATGCCCTGTGACACTGGTGGTTGGTGCACAGGAGTTTCCACAGCTGATGGGAACAGAGGGAATGGGTGAGGAGCACCTCACACAGGAGCCCGGGCCCACGGCTCCTCCAACAACAAACTGAGAGATCAGGAGAGTTATTTTTAGGGTATGATCCTGTACCTGCTTAAATTGATGGCATCCAGCTCTAATGGTGCAGCAGCAAAAGAAAAATGGAGCAGGAGAAGGAGCTGAATCTCCAGTTTTTCCTACTTGAGCATGGAAGACCATCAATCATCCTGTTTACTGCCTGAACTCTGAGCAGAGCTGCTGGAGCATTAGAGAGAAGGATGACACGCACACCAAGCCCCCATTTGTTTTCGTTTGTTCTCTGGGGATCATGGCTTTAATTGTTCAAGGGAGGAGATCCGAGAGGCGCTCACGGATCTCATCACTTCACCCAATTTCCCCCCCAAAATATGAATTCTGCACCTCGCCAGGCATTTGTAGCTGCTTCCCTTTGAGAACCCTCCAGTTTGGGAGCAGAACTGACTCAGGTGACTGCTGCTCGTGTCTGAGCACACCGTGAGCACTGAACCTTCAAAGCAAAATAATTTGGAAGAAATTCTGAGCTGAAAATGCTCTGCACTGCCCAAGCTTCCTCACTGATTATGGAGACATTACCTGATGTCACTCTCAGTTTATGAATCTTTCATAAACAATGACAAATTTGCACTGGAAAATGCTGTCACCCCCACTTTGTGTCTAGTGTTGATCAGAATCAAATGAAAACACAATTTGTCGGGGTAGGAACGTGGGAATGATGCTTTGGGTATGACATGATCTGGACAACCAGCTGACATCCCCACCTGATTTAAAGCGAAAGGCAAGTTGTTCAAATGGTAAAAATCCAGCTGTGAAATTTGGGATGCCTTCACATGGATCCTTGTGCACGTCTCCAGGTGCAAGGCCATGTAAGGGGGGCACGATTCTGCTGCTTTTCCCAAGAATGGGCTATATCCTGTGGAACAGTCTGTTGTTAATCCCCATAAAAACACTAAGTTTTAATATCGCTCCTGGTTCTTTTTGAATAAGAAATCAGGATTTCATATTCAAATATCTGAATAACAGCATTTGGATTTCCATGCTGAGTTTTTAAGGATCTGAAGAGTGACTTTGATATTTGCCTGTTTGTTCTTACCTCTCTGGCACCGTTTAGGCAGAGCCGATGACCCTGCATGGTTCAAGCTTAGAGAAGTAAATACTTTGTGTAATGGGATAGAATAATTTGAGGCCACTTCACACAAAGTACATAATTCCTGTTTCTCCTCGCAGTGCCAGTCCCCCAGCTCTGTGTTCCTGTGGGTGGGAATGACAGACCCAGCGCTGCTTTTCCAGTTTCCCTCTGGCTCTGGGTGCTCCCTGCCAGGGCTGGGGCTGGTGCTGAGCCCCTCGTGCCCAGCCCGCCCTGCCCTGCCTGGGCAGCACCCGGGGCAGCCCCGGATGGCATCTGAGTGAGATGCTGACACAGCTCTCATCCTGACTATCCCGAGCAGCACTAATTAAGGGCTGTCCAACTGTGCTTGCTGTTGAGCCGCTTGCTCCGGTGGGTGACAGGGAACAGCCTGGGATCTGTCTGCAGAATGACATAACAAAGAAGGGGGAAAAACCGGCCCTCAGAGGGGGTGGGCTGCGATAGAAAGCCCTGAAGCAGGCTTGAATGGCATATTTTGTTGTTATAAATATGTAATCTCAGATTAAGCACCACAGCGCGCTATGGTTTTGCTTTCATTATATATTTATTAGTGCTCCAGTGGTTGCTCTAAGTGATAATTATAGAGGAGCATAAATTAATAAGGAACTCAGGGAATGATCTTCCCTTTGTTAGAAAGGTTATCAATAAATCTTCCTTTTTTTTTTTTTTTTTTTTTTTATTAAAAAAAAGGGCATGATGGTCAGCACTGCTGATCTGCAAGTTTTGGATGGGGCTGGGGAGGAGAGGGACCCTCCGGGTGCCAGGGGCTGCTCCACGTGAGCCTTGAGAAAAGAGAGAGAGCAGCTCAGCTTGGAGAGCAGGCAGCCCAAAGCTGACTTTTCTGTGTAGGGACATTCCCTGGGCTGACCCCAAGCAGGGCCTGTCCAGGAGCCCTTTGGGTGCAGCGCTGCCAGGGCACCCCCCAAACAGCAGGAAGGGCTGGGAAGCGTTCCCGGGGTCCCTCCCGTCCCCGTTGTCACCCCGAGGTGACGCCAGGGCAGCGAGCAGGGCCAGGCCGGGCTGCCTGGGGACCCTGGGTGGCAGTGGCAGTGACACCTGCCGTGGGCAGTGCCCCAGCCGTGGCCGTGCCCCCCACGCCGCTGTCCTTTCCCGGCGCTCGCCTGCGCTGCAAACCAAAGAGCAAAGGTCTTTAACTCTTTAACCAAATTCCAATGTCTGCCAAATTCAATCGCTGTCATTCCCTCAGAAAAAGACACTGTAATATGTGCGTCCTGATCCAATTTTATAGAAAAAGACAGAATTTACATACTGTTTATTTAGTTAAGTCTCTAAAATCAATACCTTTGTCTGTAGCTCTTTTATTTAAAATACATCATGACATTGCAAACTGCTGTATAAATGAATTTTTCCAAACCACACATGTTGTTAATGTTTTTCTATTGCACATTTTTTTTAAAGTTTGAATCGTAGCATTTAATAGATCAACTTAAATGTATTTTAATATTGGATTACTAAAGAATGTTAAGTTTTACATTTCTAAAATTATAAATATTATTTCAAAAGGTCAGTCATTTGCCCAAGACTTATCTGTCCAATGGACAACATATTTCAAACCATCCAGACACAGAAACTGATCATGTTAAATACTAAGAAAAAATGAAATCTCTTAATAATATATCTTTTTCTTCAGTAGTGGAGAGAGAGGAAAGAGCAGCCTTGGACTGATGAATACTTGTGTAGGCTGCCAGCAATGCTTCAGGGAAAGAGAGCCCTCTGTTTTGGGGGAAGACCTGGAATTTATGGTCGTCATTTACACGCAGGTTAAAGTGTGTTTAGGAGCCTGTGAGCAGGTGTAGGAAAGAGTTATTTTAAAGGAAATCTGGGAATTGAGCACTGAAATGGGTGAGGGGGGCAGAGCTGATCCTCTGATTCCCTTCAGCACTAACTGATGCGTTCCAGCGTCACTGGATTGCCTTCAGTCAGATACGAGTCTTTGCACAGCAAAGAAGTTTTAACCCTGGCAAACGTTCCTGGAACTGTTTGCTGTAAGCTCCCAGTTTGTGCTGCAGCCTGCTCACCAGCAAAGGGCCTTGGCTCCAGCAGGGGAGCTTGGGAGGGATCAAAACCTCCGTTCCGTGATGCTCAGCTCTGTGTGCCATGGGATGTCACCCTTCAGGTGGTGACCTGGGCAGGGGAAGATGCTGGAAGTGTTCCAGGAAAGGCTGGAAGGGCTTGGAGCAGCCTGGGATAGTGGGAGGTGTCCCTGTCCATGGCAGGGGTGGGATAAAATGGGTTTTGAGGTCCCTTCCAACCCAAACCAGTCTGGTATTCCATGACTCTGCAGTTATCCTCCTGTGAAACTGCACTTGCTGTGGGAGTTTGGAGAAAATATCTGTGAATTTATAGATCAAATGTGGTTGCTGTGGAATTCTGTCACTTGTCCTTGCCAGGATGACCTGGAAGAAAGTGTAAAATCATTCCTGGAAGCCTCTGCAGGTGACACCAGGATGATTGGCTTATCTTTGGGTATGGAAGTTTTTAGTGTTCATAGTGGTGGAAATAAGACCCAGGCCTCAAATGTCACTTCTTTAGTTTCAGTATTTGAGTCCTTGCCCCGCATTTCTTAGAAAGTGGATTTATTCTTTTGTGATTGCTCATTTAAAAATGCAAACAAAACCTTTTTATTGATTTGTGTGTATTGGCAGAATTACTGTAATTGCATCAAATGACATAATTGGTGTAAATAGGTATAATGATGTCATTAGCATGTGTGATTGTGACATTTAACAGTGTAATTAAAATGTATAATGACATGGTAAAAGTCCTTATTAAAGAATGCCAGAAAAGCTCTGCAGGTGGACAGAGCAGGATTTTAAAAATTCAATATTGCTGTCACTCTTTCATGTTCTTTTCAAAGCAGCAAAAGCCATTAGGTCACATCAAAACTGATTTTTAAATCCACAGGTCTGTTCCTGGGAAGGCTTTTTCCCCTGGGAAGGTTCCAGCAGCACCTCGGTGGCTTCAGGGCTCCTGCTCAGGGTGGGGAAATCTGCTCAGCCCCCTGTTCTCCCCGGGTTCAGCCTTTCTGTGGGACACTGCTCCCACAGCACCACGTTCCCTGTTTGCATGGCCATGGGGCTCAGAAGGAGAGCTCAGCAGGGAAGGGAGCTGAGCTGACACCAGCGTGCTCAGAGCAACAGTGGCTGTGAGGTTCCAGCTCCTGAAGGGCTGGGAGCAGTCTGAAATGCCCAGGGGATGAGGGGAGGCACCAGGCACAAAGGGATTTCATTACCTTCACCTGAACACCCCTGCCAGGGGAAGGTGACTCCATCCCCAGGGGATGATCCCCGCTGTTGTTCCATTCTTTGTCTTGGGCTTGCCATGACGTTTGTGGGCTGTGCCCAAAAGGCAGAGGATGTGCCAAAGTGTTATGGAATCATGGAATAATGACTGGTTTGTGTTGGGAGGGACCTTAAGTCCCATCTCATTCCACCCCTGCCATGGACAGGGGCACCTCCCACCATCCAAGCTCATCCAACCTAAAGTAAATCGAGGAAAAGTTAATAAAGAACTCCCAGAATCCCAGAATGTTTTGGGTTGGATTGGACCTTGACAGAACCAATGATCAGTGTGGGATGCTTGGAATATCATAATGTAGCACTGAATTTATTTGTGGTGAGTCTAAACTTTGCTTGGAAATCTGTCCCTTGTCCAGAAACTGGTCACTCTGGCGATGAGGAGCTGAACAAGGGGCTCTTGTGCCCCTCGTGCTAAGGAATGCTGAGTTAATTCAGCTCTGGGAGTACTGGAATATTTACTGTTCATAAATGATGAGGCAAAGTCCAACCAAATGTGAATTATGTTCTCACTAATTTAATAACACAAAACGTTTTTTCTCACCTAATGTGTTAATAACAGCCTGTGTTGACACCACAGGGATAATCTCATTCTGAGAGCAGTTTCTGCAAGGAGCTCCTGTGAAACTCTCGTGGGGTTCTCTGGGAGCAGGGATTGCCGCCCCACGTGGGTGCAACTAAATGACACAAGTTCTGGCCAGAAATAAATATTTTTCAGGTGAAACTTGCTATTTTTTTTCCAGCAGGTTGTACTTGGTCTATGACAGCGCTGGTAAGAACACCAGAATCAGTAAACACTACTCCCCAGCAGGGAAGGTTTGAGTAGGCACTGAGTTACTGTGGAGTATCAAAGGGCAGGGCCAAGAAACTGCGTTTGAGCGTTTGCTCTCACACTCGAGGGGTCCACTTGATTCCATTGCAGTCGTGCTGAGGGTGGATTGTGTACGTCTGCAGGTTTGAGATGTGCAGATGTGGCTGGGTGGGGGCTGCTGTGCCCCCACCATGGCTGCTGTGCCACCTCCAGATAAACAGGAGGCACCAGCTGCTGGATGGAGAGGATGGCTCTTCATGGAATCATGGAATGATCTGGGTTGGAAGGGACCTTAAACCTCATCCATCCCCACCCCTGCCATGGGCAGGGACACCTTCCACTGGGGCTCCAAGCTCCAATATCCAAACTGGCCTGGGACAATTCCCATGATAGGGAATCCCCAGTTTCTTTGGGCAACCTGTTCTCTTGGTTGTGCCCAGCACACGTGTGGAATGGTTTCTGCTGAGCTGTGTTCCCTATCTCTGAGTTTTCCCAAGGAAAACCTTTGTAGGCAGCTGTACCACCTGCAGACTGCTGGGGCTGAGAGCCCAGCACTGGCCTGGCCCTACAAGCACTGCAGCCTCACTGCACGGCCACAGCCTCGCTGCACTGCCAGGCCTTGCTGCACTGCTGGGCCTCGCTGCTCTGCTGGGCCTCACTGCTCTGCTGGGCCTCGCTACTCTGCCCGGCCTTGCTGCACTGCTGGGCCTTGCTGCACTGCTGGGCCTCGCTGCGCTGCTGGGCCTTGCTGCACTGCACGGCCTCGCTGCACTGCTGGGCCTCTCTGCACTGCTGGGCCTCGCTGCTCTGCCGGGCCTCTCTGCACTGCTGGGCCTCGCTGCTCTGCTGGGCCTCTCTGGCTGCTGGGCCTCACTGCACTGCCGGGCCTCTCTGCACTGCTAGGCCTCTCTGCGCTGCTGGGCCTTGCTGGGCTGCTGGGCCTCGCTGCTCTGCTGGGCCTCACTGCACTGCTGGGCCTTGCTGTGCTGCCAGACCTCGCTGCGCTGCTGGGCCTCACTGCTCTGTTGGGCCTCACTGCTCTGCCGGGCCTCTTTGCACTGCTAGGCCACGCTGTGCTGCTGGGCCTTGCTGCGCTGCTGGGCCTCTCTGCTCTGCCAGGCCTTGCTGTGCCGTTGCTGCCTTGCTGCACTGTTGGGCCTCGCTGCTCTGCTGTTTCACGTGGGGCTGCGGATACTTGGAAGTCATTCCCTACCAAACAAACGCAGGCTGCCAGCAGGGAGGGCTCTCTCCAGGCTCCTCTGACCAAAATGTGTGTGGCGGCACCTCTCACCCCGCGCCTCCCTCGCCCTGACACCGCCCGCTCTGCCCAGACGCTTTTCTGATGCTGCCCCTTCCATCAGCAGCTGACACAACCTCGGGGGTCTCGTCACACCGGGCAGGCAGTCACACTTTGACAGGCTGTCTGTCATCGTGCTAACACAGGCACATGGCGACACACTTCATGGGCACGTGTTCAGAGATGGACAGGAAGGATTGGCCTTTAGGCCCTAGCAAGAGCAGCACTTCTGTGCTGTGAGCTGACGTGTAATTTAAAATAATAGTGTGCCAATAGTGCTTATAGGAAATTGGTGTAGAGTGGGAGCTTCTAAATCAGCCTTTAGCTGGGCAGGAGGGCTGAGGAGCTTCCTACAGCAGGCCCCTCAGCCCAGTGTGGCTCCGAAAAGCTTTGTGGTGGTTCTGTTTGTGCAGGTGGGAGCAGCGGGCTGAGTCCTGGCTGCATTCCCTGGAAATGCCCTGGAACTCCTCAGCGGCCGAGGGAAGGGCTGTTCCCGGCCAGCTGGGACAGCTCACCCCTGTGATTTTATCCACACGCCTGGGACTGAACTGGCATGGTGCTGTCATCAGGATCTGTGCTGCGTATGGATTATGGATGTAGCTTTAAGTGACTCTGTTAAATTACAGATTATCCACTGCTGCCCCAAACTGCTCAGCTGTCCAAACTAGAGGAGGTCACTGTTAACACAGCAAATAATTTAAAGCCCTGAATGCTGGAAGGGGGTTTGGGGCCACTGGACATCACGCTGTAATTGCTCATTTAACTAATTTAGCAAGTCCCAAAGCAGCTGGACAGTTTTATTTATTTATGGATTCTATATTATTTAAAGATGTTTTATGCATGTGATTTTGAACTGATTCACTTAAACCTCTACGCAGAGGAGAACCAGGTCTCATTGTGATTTACTCTTTTTCTTCTCCTGGTACCATTTGCTGTTTGTGGGAAGTTCGTATTTCAGCTCAAAGAGGAGAATTTTATTACTCTAATTATTGTTTGCTAAATTATAGAGTTTAAACGGTGACTAAATAGTTCTTGTACCATCTCCAAGTTAGAATAGCTGGTAGTGCTGTGAGTGAAAGGGATAATTTCAGATGGATGTAAGGGTGTATCAAGCAAGGCAGTTAATTTAGGGGTTTGTCTGATTTCCTAGCAGCTTCTATTTCCCTAATACATTTATACTATAATGTGCTCTAAACATATTAAAATGCGTTATCAGTCGCTTAGCAAACCTCCCTAAAGATGTTTGTATTCATGAGGCAAGTGTAAGCAGAAGAAACACAGCTTTATTTCACTTACTCCGCTGCTTTGTTCATTAAGCTAATTACTGTATTCTACATCCTTCTTTTTCATCTCGCTTGTTTCTGGAGCTTGATCCTTTCCCAACCCTGAATCGACTGTTACTGAACAGTTGAAGCTGAACAGGAAGGAATTGCAGGTGTCAACTCACAGTTTACAAATATGACATCTCCTCTGGCATAGCTGGAAATATGAAATATTGATTTATGTGCAGTAAAAGGTCTTATAAAAATGATCACATACACATGAGAGATTAATGCGCTGGAGATCAATAGAAATTTCATTCTTGACGCTAGACTGTCACCTATGGTGAAATGCTAAAATACAGAAATCAATATTATCTATGAAATGTCAAATTTATTATAATTATGAGGATGAAAGCTGGCCAAGTGGCTCCCAGGAGAGAAGGAAGGATAGGTTACTGTGCTGAAGCATCCTTCATGTCCCTTGTTCACTTGCTGCCAATTTGAGAGCAATATTGGTGCAGGGGGTTTTCAGGCATTATGTATCACCGTGCAGGAACAAATTCCTCCTGGAATATTTAACTCTTGAATCTGACAATAACACAGGCGTCTCTGCAGCCAAACGGCTCGGGGGGCTTGGGGAATACAGAGCCTGGGGGCTGTGGGAAATGTGCCAAATGCAGAGACATTTCTGTGGGGGTGGAGGCTGAGCCCAGCCTACTGAGGGAGCTCAGCAGGGAAGGGGGGGATGAAATCCCTGGAATTGGGCTGCTCCTCTTCTTCTGTGTGCTGGGGGGATTTATCTGATGGCAGGATTTACATTTTGTGTAGTCTTAGCTATCAGCTTGGTTCTTAAAATATGGCCCCTCCTGTCAATGTTGAGAGAAATAGCACTGAATGTTCAGAGAAATAACTCCACATCCAGTGCAGGAGAAGGGTGTGTATTGTCCCACCCCCTGCCAGTGGTACAGATCCTGCAGGCATTTGTACAAGTGTGTGCCAGGGATTCCTGCAGGCATTTGTACAGGAGTGTGCCAGGGATTCACTGAGGGGATTTGTACAAGTGTGTGCCAGGGATTCCTGCAGGGATTTGTACAAGTGTGTGCCAGGGATTCCTGAGGGGATTTGTACAAGTGTGTGCCAGGGATTCCTGCAGGGATTTGTACAAGTGTGTGCCAGGGATTCCTTCAGGGATTTGTACAAGTGTGTGCCAGGGATTCACTGAGGGGATTTGTACAAGTGTGTGCCAGGGATTCACTGAGGGGATTTGTACAAGTGTGTGCCAGGGATTCCTGCAGGGATTTGTACAAGTGTGTGCCAGGGATTCCTTCAGGGATTTGTACAAGTGTGTGCCAGGGATTCACTGAGGGGATTTGTACAAGTGTGTGTCAGGGATTCCTGAAGGGATTTGTACAAGTGTGTGTCAGGGATTCACTGAGGGGATTTGTACAAGTGTGTGCCAGGGATTCCTGCAGGGATTTGTACAAATGTGTGTCAGGGATTCCTGCAGGGATTTGTACAAGTGTGTGTCAGGGATTCCTGAAGGGATTTGTACAAATGTGTGCCAGGGATTCCTGCAGGGATTTGTACAAGTGTGTGTCAGGGATTCCTGCAGGGATTTGTACAAATGTGTGCCAGGGATTCACTCACTGAAGGGATTTGTACAAGTGTGTGCCAGGGATTCACTCACTGAAGGGATTTGTACCAGTTTGTGGCAGCCAACTCCCTTCATGCATTGAGTTTACACTGTCTCCAAAACTAACCCAAGGAGGTTGTGAACTGGCAAGAAAAGAATAACAGATCACTGGCTCTTCACAGTTTTTTCTTTGTTGTAGACCTCTGATATAAATGGGAATTTGTAATTAGTAAAAGCCTTCTGATATCTGGGGATGCTATTAAATATTTGATGCCATGGTAAAGGGTTTGACTTCTAGCAGGTGAATGTATCTTCTCTGATGCCTTATATTCCTGTTGCATAGAGAATTTGGGTTCAGTTATTCAGTGTTAGCCATGTAAAAAAATCCCCTTTATGATTCCCTTTAATTCCCTTTTGTACCCTGTACCTCTTTGGTGCTTTGGCTCTGTTCTGATTTTACTCCTGGCCAGCCAAAATATCCTCCTGTCTTTATTTCCCACTCTGTGAGTGGCCCTTCTGCCCCTCAGGAACCACAGGTGCCTTCATCTAACCCTTTTGAAGTGCTGTTATGTGTCATTTTACCTTCATTTCCAGGGCCTTTGCTTTACTTTTCTGATTTCAGTAACGTCCCCCAGAGAGGAAGGTGAGGAATGCTCTCCCTCACTATGGGATTATTGCTGCTGCCCTTGTCTTTGAAAGGAAAAATGCCTTTTGGCTTATCAATATTTCCTTCTCCTAAGCTGCCCCACACAGTCCTGGGCTTGTCTGCCTTGCCTGTGGCTTTTTTGGGGCAGCAGACTGGAATCTTTACAAACCAGTGGCTGAATGCACCTGCAGCTGCAGGAGTGGGGGTAACTTTGGGTCAGGGTGAGACCTGGACTCACCTGAGCTCTTTGAATGGGCAAAGAGCCTTTGAAAAGTCCATTTATTGTTATTTATTTCTTGTTCATGTTCAGAGAAATAACAGTTCTCCACATCCAGTGCAGGAGAAGGTTGTGAGTGACACCTGTAGTGGGAAGGACAGGGCTCCAGGAGGCAGAGGGCTCCTGGGAAGGGCAAATCCTGCTTTCCCTCTACTTTTCCATGCTGCAGATTCCTTGGCACAAAGATCCTCCCGAGAACCTGGGTTTGGCTAGAAGCAGCAGTTCATGCCTTGCTCAGTTTTACTTTAGAAAGGAAGTGATCATTCATGAGGAATTTGTGGATCCCTGGCTTTTTGCCAGGGCACCACAGTCTGGGACCAGTGCTGGTCCAGAGGTTTTAAGAGGACATTGGAATGTTTTCACCCCATTTTACAGAGGATAAAAGTGCTGCACCAGGAGATTTGTGCCAATGTCTTCAAACATATTCTGAGCTTAGATGTTCAGTTTGGAGAGTCACAGAATTGCTGAGGCTGCAGGAGACCTCCAGGGCCACCAAGCCCAGCCTTCAGCTGAATCCCCCCGTGCCCACCAAACCCCCCTGGGAAACACCCTGTCCACTCATTTTCCAGCATTCCCAGGGATGGTGACTCCAGCAGTGCCCTGGGCAGCCTGTGCCAGTGCTTACCCACTCCTCCAGGGATGGAATCTTCCCTGAGGTCCAACCTGAGCCTCCCTTGGCACAGCCTGAGCTATTTCCTCTCATCCTGCCCCTTGTTCCTTGGGAGAAGAGACTGACCCTCACCTGGCTGCCCCCTTCTGCCAGGGACACGAGGAGAGCTCCTTCAGGCACTTTGAGAGCAGCTTTGCAGGGAGGCTGCTCGCCAGGAAAATGGTGAAAGCACAAAGCCAGATCAGGTTTTGGGTTTCAGACCCCAACGGGGAGTGGAGCACTTCAGCTCTTGGGGCTGTTGCTGAATGCAAAGCACGTCTGTGGGGAAGGAGTCAGGGCAGAGCAGAGCAGCAAGAGAGACCCTGCATCTTCCACGCTGTCTTGGCCCTGCCAGACTCCACACTCTTAGCTCAGAGTCGTTCTGGGAGGGATGCTTCAAAAAAATACAGATATTCCCCATCAAAGGCTGTGTGTGGCAATCCCACTCCCGCCCGGCTCCTCCATGAGGAGATTCAGCTGCTGCTGTTGACAACTGAATGGACTGAACAGATCATTCGGTGAGAAAAGAATTCTTTACCACCTTTAATTGTGAAATAACTCCTTATTCATACACATTCATTTCCTAACGCTTTTCCAGGCCCTTTGCATTTTAATGCATTTCCAGTTAAGCAAACAAGTAGATAGAGTTGATTTCTGTCTGTAATACACACTTTCCTTTTCTATTTTTCCTTTAACTTGGGGGAAGAGGCAGAGAAGGAAGAAAAAGATTTTATTTTTTTTTTTTTATTACACTGTAGCATTTACACAGTTTTTCTAAACAGAGATTCGGTGAGATTTTTTTCACCCTTTTCCCTGCTTCTTAAGGTTTTTCTGTACCTCAAGTAGCCAAAGCAGTTCAAGTTAATACTTAATGCACCACACTTTAAGAGATAGGCATTTCTTGCAGTCAGGTCTCAATTAAGAGATAAAAGACAAAAAGTGCAAAGCACTTGATAAAGCTCAGAATACAAGGAGCAGCATGGAAGTGCTTGAAGCTGTCCATGGCGATAACTGGATAGCCAGCTGGAATCTTCTTGAAATGAAGTGGGTGCTCTAACTTATCAAATTCCACATATGGGGAAATTATTGGTGCCCACAGGGGTGATTAACACGAACCCAGTGGGTCAGAAACAAGCTGGGATAAAGGTGAGGGCTGTATCTGACTATCAACACGGAGAGGAGCATTTAGAGGGAGATAGCGGCGGGCTTTGCACTCCCTGTATCTGCGGCGGTGCAGCTTGGCGGGGAGAGGCACGGGGGAAGCTGCAAACCCAGGCTGTGCTGGATGATGTGCAAATTGCAGTGCACATTAAAATGTAATCTGTTTTAATAAGTCATATTAAGATTACATTTTAGATAATTGTGTGTTTATCTTATACAACAAATATTTGCCCTGCTGTATATAGTCCCTGTCACTCTCTCTTGCTCTCTCTTTAAATTCCAAGTGCCAGCACCAAAAGAGAGAGCAGCATTTAACTGAGAGAAGGAAAGCATCAGCTGGAGCTCAGGTGAGCCAGGCTGGGAGGTGAGGAGGGGCTGGGGAGTGCCAGTGACTCTGCCAAGGGCAGGGTGGGCACGGAGCCCTGGCTCCCCCCTGGGCTGGGGCCCCTGGGGCTGTGCTGGGCTCAGCCAAGGGTTTGGGGGCCAAGCCAGGTGGGACTGACACTGACAATCACTGAGAGGGTTCCCTGCCCTGGTTTTGGGGCTCTTGGGGCCCATCCAGGTGTTCCCATGGTGAGGAGGGTCCCATGTCCCCCTCCCATGGGCAGTGCTGGGCTGGCACCATCCTGCTCCTGCCCGTGCTGCCCCTGGCACCCTGCAAAGTCCAGGGAGCGACTGCACGGTGTGCCCTCGCAGCCCTCCTTCCAGCTCCCTCTGCCACAGCCCTGCAGGACAGGTCCTACCAGGGAGCCAGCTCCTGGGCTGGCACTGCCACTGCTCCAGGCTCAGCACCCTCCCCTGGCTCCTGCTGCCCCCTGCCCCATCCCCGGGCTCAGGCTGACGGGCTCTGGGGGTCTTTGCTCTCTGCTGGAGAGTTTGTGCAGCCTCCAGGCAGCAGCCCTGCCACTGCCACTGCTGAGAGGAGAACACACCAGACAGAGTCTTCTTAGCAGGCTTCAGAGGCCTGGGTTGGGATGGTGTCTGAGGCTTCAGTGTGACATGACTGGAGCACAGGCCTGGAACAGAATTATTTTGTGCCCATTTAAGGTGTTACTCATCACTCCTAATTTTGTGTGGTTGCTGCTGCTCGCTGTGTTTTGTTTCCCAAGAGCTGTGGAGCTGTTTGAGGTGTTCCTGAGCTGTACTGGGGAGCCAGAAGCTGGTTTGGAGCTGACACCTCAGTGCTTCAAGGGTGATGGGGATGGTGGAGGTGCCACACCTGAGCCATGGCCGGGCAGTCTTTCAAAACAGCCCAACTCCCACGGGTTAGGTCATTAATATACATGAAAATAACAGCATTTGCTTCTTAGTTGTGGGCAGCAGAAGCTGAGTATTCAGGTAAAAATGTTCCTGAGAATCCTGGAGAGTTCAGCTGCTTGTTTCTCCTGGCCAGAGCCTCCCAGAGCCTGGGGTCCCCCAGCAGCTGGGCTGGGCAGGCACCTCTGTTTTGTGCACGCACCACACAGGCTGTTTATTCAGCCCAGAGCCCATCTCCCTTATTTGCTTATTCCACGAGCAATTTTAGTTCATTTCTGATGGGTTTTTCCCCCACTTTGTCAAGTACACTGCAATTTCCAGCCCAGTATTTGCTCAGCTGACAGCCCTGTAATCGATGGCTGGAAATAAGGCTGAATCTCGGCATTTCTGTTAAAAGAAAGTGTTTGGGAACAATCAGATGAACAATGGTGTCAGCAATGAAACTTTGAGTGAAATTGGACTGGCACGGGCTGACCCTGCCTCTAATCTCTGTTCTTGCCATGGGACTGAATGTCAAGAGGTGAGTCCTGGTGACATCCCTCAGCCTGCAGGATTGAGGGCACCCAGCACCTCCCTCCCTGGCCACAAACAAACTAACAACTTCAAATGCCTCTTAACCTTCATCTCCATGAGCTTCAAAGGATCAGCATGAGATGCATCTTCATCCCTCATCGCAGCAGAAATCCAGGGACAATGTGATCAGTGGGCTCAGGGGCTGTGCCTCCTCTCCTGCAAATGTCTTCTTTTATTCTGCTTCCCTTGAAGGGGAAGCAGAAGGGAAAGCAGGGAGTATTTTGGTCCAGACCCTTATTTCCTGCAGGTATTTATACCTCTGATAGAGTAGATCCAAATTAGGGAGTGAAAAGTGTCTGGGGAGACTAAGATCTCACCCGGAGCATTTTTTTAATTTATTGCTTATAATGAATAAGGGAGAATTTTGATACCCAGTAAACTTTTCCTCTTTTTGAGTTTTTCTTCATTTTCCCTTGGTGTTTTCTCTTTTTGCTGCCTGTTAATGCCCGGTGTTAAAGCAGAGGCAGGTTTGAATAATTCAGGGTTTCTGAGTCAGGACTTGGGAGGGTGAGGTGACCACCTGACACTGGTGTGGTTGATTTCTCTCCATTAATGCTGCACCATTAACTCTGCTCCCCTATTAGAGGGAGAGGCTGGCCTGTGCCAGGGGTGCTGAGGGAGCTGAGAACAGCTCTGGGTTAACCTGCAGCAGGGCAGGGGCCTGGTGCCAGCTGCTGGGAAGTGCAGCTACCCCAGGATTGTGTTCTGGTGGTTGCTTGGTATTCCGTGGAGGTGTTTCTGCTGCTTGGGCTGGTGCCTGGGGAAATACCATCCACTCCCTGGAAAAAAATAAAGGCAACGTCTCCAGCAGTGTGTTCTACCCTAAGCAAAGTAAACTGTGGGCAAAGGAAAGGTTAATCAAAGTGGTGTCTTGCTAGAAGGAACTGGAAAGCTGCACTGTGCTCCTTGCCCCCGTGGCTGCAGAGATCCAGGAGCTCCCAGGGATGCTGCAGGTGTTAAAGGCACTGTGCTCCTGGCTGCCTGCTTTTACCCCGTGGGTTCAGGCTCCAGCTGCTCGGTGGGACTGGGAGTCAGGAAATTCTGCAGTGCTTTGGGTGGGAAGGGACCTCAGAGCTCATCCAGTGCCACCCTGACAGGGCAGGAACACCTTCCCCTGTCCCAGGTGCTCCCAGCCCCAATGTCCAGCTTGGCCTGGAGCACTCCAGGGGCAGCCACAGCTGCTCTGGGCACCCTGTGCCAGGGCTGCCCACCCTCACTGTGTAAGAACATCTTCCTTGAGTCCCTCTGGCACTGGCACTGCCCTGTTTCTGACCCCACCGTGGGACAAAAGGGTCGGAAGCAGCTCCTGGAATGTGGGAGCTCTGGCATTCGGTGCCCTGAGCTGCCACTTGTGATGCAGATTTGAGATCTGGGCACATCCAGCCTGTGTTCAGAGCTCATCCCAGGCTGGGCATGCCTTTATTTCAGCTTCTATTTCCCAGGCCAGCAGGTATTGCTGAAATCACTGAAAACAGGCACAAGGAATATCCCTGGAAAGTGAGAAAATTTGGTGCTAATTAAACACTGCCTTTTCCCGAGCAAAGGAAAGCTGTACCCTATTGCACTGCCTTAATTACCTTTATTATTTCAAGCAGTGTGGACTGGCTCTTCCCCACCACAGCTGATCTGACAGCCTGCACGGGTTTGCCTTTTCCTTCTGGAGGCACAGGGCAGGGAGGCTCCTGTTCCAGCCCTGTTTGATAGCCTGCCACAACCTGAGCTAAGCAGGTGGCAGGGTGAAGTACAAAAGCTTTGCTAAACAAAGAATTTTTATTTCCTGGACTGTGCCCGCAGGGGAGGAATTCTGACAGCAAAGCAGGCACCTGACAGCCAAAGAGCATCCCAAATTTTGAAATGAACAGTTTGATTGTTCTTTTATAAAGCTATGCAGATGAACGACAATTTACAAATAAAAGGGGTTTGTGATGGCTGGCCACTGAAAAAATTAGCAAATTACAAAGTGGGTGATTATTCCTGGAGAAATTGGTTTCTAAAGCTGCCTGGATGAGCTGTCTTTGTCCACCTGACTCCAGGCAGGGAACTGTGAGCAGCAGCAGTGGCCACAGCCTGCTTTTCCTGGGATTTCCCTGGGACAGGTGACAGCGGGGGTGGCTTTGGGGGCACCCCTCACTGGTGGCCCTGGTGCCACAGCCCCAGAGCTTTGCTCCCCCTCCTCTCCAGCAGCAAACCCCAACCCAGCAGCGCCGTGGCCTCTGCTGCGAGCCCAGAGTGCCTGAGCAATAAACACCCCTGGCCCTGCTGGAATTAATGAAGTTAGTTTGAGCCTCAAATGGCTCTGATTTGCTTCCCTGTTTTCATAGGTGATTTCACTAAGCAGCAGCACTTGCTAATCCCACATTCACATAGATAGAAGGTCAAAGTTGGTCAGTGAGCCAAGAAATACCATATCAGGGTTTCTTTCCTCTCCAATTGAAAGAGGTATAAATTGTGGAATTAGTGTATTGATTGAAGGCTACAACTTCAAGCAATCAGTTTTTCTGGCTTGACAAGATTATTTTATCCTACTTTTCTTTTATTATTATGTGTTGTATTTGAGTCATCCTTCAGGCAGATGAAGTGACAGCTTGATTTAACTCAATAAAATCCAGCAGTTAGGAAACCTACTGAGCCGAACAAAAGCGGAGGGCGGCTGCGAGGGAAGGTGCTCGGTGCTGGCAGCAAGCAGAGCGTGCTGCAGGACACAACATTAACAGGAATTAGCCTCTAATCAATGCATTTCTATGGAAACTCAGCACCAAGCTGCAAGCCCTCCCTGCTGGCCAGTGCACGAGGCATTCTGCCCTCCCTACCAACAAGTGAAATTGAAATTTCTGCCGCCGGTTCCGCCGGAGCTGTGCTTTGGTGGAACTGCAGGAAGTTGCATTTTGGTGTTTTCCTGATAAGTTTGAAGGGAAATGCTTTAGCAAGGGGTTGCAACTGTGTGGTGATTAAAATAGTAATAAAGAAAGTAAAAATAGTAATAGCATAAGTCTTTGGACAGGAGGTCTTTGCTTGGGTATAGATCAGTGAACGCAGATAGTAAAATGTACATTTTTGTCTTCACAAGGGTTCTTTCTCTTGGTCCTGCCTGTGTTATGTGTGGAGTAAAGAGCCCAGAAAAAGGATGGTGTAAGGCAGCCCCTCTTCCTCCTGGACTTTGCCAGAGGCCCTGGTGCAACCAGCTCTGAGGATGTGCCTGAACTGGGGCCCAATAAATGACCCCACTTCCCCTTTGCCTGTGTGGGCAGGAGGTTCAGGGCCATGCACTGGGATTGGGATCTGCTGCAGGAAAGTGGGAACTTGCTGGAGTGGGGTGACCCCACTTTGGGGTGAAGAAGGAGGTGGCCGAGGTGCAGCAGTGACAGGAACAGCCCCTGCCCCTCAGAGGTGTCTGCTCACTGCTCCTGGCTCCTCAGCAGAGGGGAATGGGAAAAACTCATTACTGATGTGTGAGAAACGATCTCAGGGCATTATTTACACCCCTGGAAGTGCTCCAGGCCAGGCTGGATGGGCCTTGGAGCACCCTGGGGTGGTGGGAGGTGCAGGGGTGGAGTGGGATGGGCTCTGAGGTCCCACCCCACCCAAACCTCTCTGGGATTCTGAGATTCACTGTATTTTAATCATCATTTGATTTGGGTGATGAGTTCAAGATCCCAATTATCCATGTTAATTAGGAAATGATCTCTTGCTGAGTTGTCTTGAAGAGCCCCTGATTTGGCTGGTAGGTTTGGGTTGGTTTCTTTCCCACTTGGGCTGTTTTTGCAGACGTGCATCTGAAATGCTCACGGCTCTCAGAATCGCTTTGGAAGTTGCATTTCATAATCTACAAATACATTTCAAATCCACTGCTTTAAGCAGCACTCCCGTGGCAAACAGCAACATCTGGGGCAGTGTGAGGGACTCTTGCAGTGAGGTCTGCATCCACATTTTCCTGCCCGTTCCATCTCAGTTCTGTCATCACCGGGAGGAAAAAGCAGCAAAAGGACAACTCCACTTAAGGGCTCAGGTGAAAGCCCAGGCTGCTGCCCCGTTATTTTAAAAACCATGGTTTGCAACTTTCAGACCATGCATTAACATTCACTAACTTGTGTGTAATTTCTCCCACCCAACATTTCTTCACCATTTAAAGTTGTTTTCATCTTCCCGTGGAACGGCATATATTGTCATGATCTCCTTAAACTGCAGTTTGGTAAATGACTTGTTTAAATTTAGGGAAAAGAGGTTGTTGATAAGTATAGTTTTCTAATACTCTTCCTCAGCTGTCATTTACTTTGACTAAATTTATTTAAACCACCTTAACCTTTCAGAGAAAGGCCAGGAGATGTTTAAAAGAATAATATGTGTCTGACATTTTGGTTTACCAAAAGGACACCATCATAATTCTGTAGTGCCTCTGTTAAAAATAAGCTAAGAAAAGAAAACTAAAATCTCTTTTTCTTTCTGCTTAATTTTGAAAGAATGGAAGGAAATGTGATTGATGGCTGCATTAGGAAGTGACCTGCAGGGGTGATCACCAATGCATTGATCTGTCCCTGCAGCAGGGTGTGCTGAGCAGCTGCCACGTGCAGGTGGCCTGTCCCTGCCTGAGGAGCCCCTGAGAGGTTTTATCCCAATCTGAGAGGTTTTATCCCAATCTGAGAGGTTTTCCCCCAATCTGAGAGGTTTTCCTCTCAATCTGAGAGGTTTCCATCCCAAACCTGAGAGGTTTTCCTCTCAATCTGAGAGGTTTCCATCCCAACCTGAGAGGTTTCCCTCCCAATCTGAGAGGTTTTCCTCTCAATCTGAGAGGTTTCCCTCCCAAACCTGAGAGGTTTCCATCCCAATCTGAGAGGTTTCCCCCCAATCTGAGAGGTTTCCATCCCAATCTGAGAGGTTTCCCCCCAATCTGAGAGGTTCCCCCCAATCTGAGAGGTTTTCCCCCAATCTGAGAGGTTTCCATCCCAATCTGAGAGGTTTCCCCCCAATCTGAGAGGTTTCTATCCCAATCTGAGAGGTTCCCCCCAATCTGAGAGGTTTCCCCCCAATCTGAGAGGTTTTCCCCCAATCTGAGAGGTTTCCATCCCAATCTGAGAGGTTCCCACCCAACCCCAAGAGGTTTCCACCCACGCCTGGGCTTTGGGTGCCCCTCCTGGTCCTGCCCATCCTCTGCCCTGGTGTGGCACTGTCCCAGGCTGTTCCAGCCTGGCCTTGGGCACTGCCAGGGATCCAGGGGCAGCCCCAGCTGCTCTGGCAATCCCAGCCCAGCCAGGAATTCCCAGTTCCCAATCTCCCACCCATCCCTGCCCTCTGGCACTGGGAGCCATTCCCTGGCTCCTGTCCCTCCATCCTTGTCCCCAGTCCCTCTCCAGCTCTCCTAGGCCACCATTCTATCTTAAATAAGGGGATTGAAATAATCTTTAAGATGTGTTAAGACACAAATTCAAAATTAAAGAAATCAAAGTCTCCAAACTCGATACCCAGACTGGAGTTACACTTTTGCCCTGCTGACCTTGCCCAGAGTTGTGTGAATTAAGGGCAGTGTCAGCTGTGCCTCTGCATGTCCCTGCTTTTGTCAGCTTGTGTCACAACCTCAGCATCATTTAAATGAAATTTTCTTTTCTCCTTTTTTTTTTTTTTAATATTTAATATTCACATTCAGGTATTTGAGCCATAATTTCTGTTAGTAAAAGTGACATTTTGTAAAGTTCATTATTTTTTTACAGAGAAAATCTCATCCACATTTAAAAATAGACATTAAATAAGGGAATGGCATCTCCAGGCTGGGAGTCATTCCTGCAATTTCCCATTTTAATTCCTGAACACCTGTGAACCTCAACTTTGATAATACCTGGGTTATTTCACCTGACCTGGCTGCCCGACCTGTCCAGGCACACACACCCCTGGGTTTCAAATACATTTAAAATAATCATTTCTGTCTTCAGGAGACAGATTTGAAGGACAATTAAATATGAGGAAATGTGAAACATTCCTGATATTATCAAAACACAGAGTAAATTTAGCTTGTAAGTAAATGAATTAAACTTTGTTGGTGTTACTGGAGCTGATCCTCTTTCGATCACCTCAAACTGGATTTGGGTGGAAATGCTACATTGATACCAATTTGCCTTTCTTAAGCCATGCTGTGTTTTAAATGCTTTTAGACTGAGGTTCTGTCTTGAGAAGGATTTTGAGAAGTCCAGACTTCTTTGCTGAGAGCTTTCCCCATCCCTCAGAGAGGTGTTTGGGGTGCCACCAGGGTGGGTGTAGGGTCAGTGAGTGATGCAGCTGGGAAGGTGGGAAATTCCTGAACCAACAGGGATCTCTGACTGACACCACAGGATGGGCTCCCTCTCCTTCCCAGTTCTACACCAGGAATGCATTTCTTTTTTAATCTAGAGGAGATAATTTAATCTGTTGTCTCCATTTCTTTAAGTGGGCCCCGTGACCCCTGGAAACCATTTCTCCTGACAGAACAGTGTTCATGCAAGAACACCACATTCAGGCACTGCTTGGCATTCAGAAATGGGGGTGAAATCAAGCAAATTCTTGCTCAAAGCCATATTCCTGGGAGGAGCAGCTTCAGCTCAGTCTTTCTGTGGCTGGTGGTGGCTCCCGAGGAAGCTGCAGGTTAATGAATATACATTGTGTGAGTTGTTCCCCCATCGAGGAGTGCCCAGGGCAGGATTTCACACTCTGCTGGTACTTTCTGTTCCAGTCCCCAAGCACCAATTCTGAAAGTACCACGTTAATTAATGCCCTGTAACGTTGTTGTGACAATAAATATCCCACTTTTGAGAGAGAAGCCCCACAAAACCACGTGGAGGATGAATATGAATTAATTTTAAAATCTACATACTCCAAAGAAAGGTCAGATGCTGCAGAGGTGAAATGCTTGACAGAGGCAGGATTTTCCAGGAGAGCTGAGTGAAATGTCTGAGATCCAGATGAAATCTTGGATGTGTTTTCTTCAGCCTTCAAAACTTCCTTCTTTTTTTTTTCCCTGGTTTTTTGTTTTTTGTTTTTTGTTTTGTTTTGTTTTTTGGTTTTTTTGTTGTTGTTCTTGTTTGTTTGTGTTTATTTTTTCTTTTCCTTTTCTTTCTTTATGAATAATTTGTTGAAATTTGTGTCTGTATCAGCTCTTAGATTCCATACAGAAGCACAGAGTGATATTTTTGTTTCTCCTAGCAGGGCATTTTGGATGCAGTGCCCTTGTGAGGCCCCATTTCCCAGTAACAGACAGAACAGCCTCACACCTGTAATTCTTGCTGTAATTCAGACCCTTCCTGTAATTATTGCTCTTTCAAACTGGAATTTTTTAAAGAAACACCAAAGCAATGGAAGGAGTTTAATTGTGGCTCCTCCTCCAAAGGGACCTCGAGGGACAGAATTCCCAATTCCATGGACAGTTCATGTGGCATTTCTCCCTCGTGTGCCTGGAGATGTTGAAATTTTGACTTTTTGAAGGCTGTTGTGTTTGGAGGTCAGAGATGGCCAGGCTGTTCCTCAGAGAGGGATCCAGGCCACCTGATCCTGCCAAGACAGTTTCTGCAATTTTGCAGAATTTGCAATTTTCATCTGTAAAGAGAACCCCAGGATCCCTGAGGCTGGAAAAGCCCTCCCAGCCCAGGGAGTCCTGGCTGTGCCCATGCCCACCTTGTGCCCAGCCCAGAGCCCTGAGTGCCACCTCCAGGTGTTCCCTGGGCACCTGCAGGGATGGGCACTCCAGCACAGGTCCCAAACCCCGGTTCTGGGGTAGGAGAACAGGAGGGAATCTGTGCATCCTCGGGGAGAGTTTGCAGCCCAGGTGAGGGAGGTGCTGGAGCAGCTCTGCAGGTGCAGGACTGGAGCACCTGGGGACATGGCAGGCTGCTTTGGAGAGCAGCAGTGCTCCTAAACCACCCCTTCACCAGGAGAGCTCCCTGGGTGTCCCAACCCAGCCACAGCCCCTCCAGGAGCTGCTCCCCAAACACCGAGGGGAGCAGCAGGGCTTGATTTCAACCCCATTTCTCAATGCCAAGCAGTGCCTGAATGTGGTGTTCTGGCATGAAAACAGTTCTGTCAGGAGAAATGACAATGGTTTCCAGGGGTCACGGGGCCCACTTAAAGAAATGGAGACAACAGATTAAATTATCTCCTCTAGATTAAAAAAGAAATGCATTCCTGGTGTAGAACTGGGAAAGAGAGGGAGAACATCAGGTGTGCTGCTGGGGCTCTCAGGTGAGGGCCAGCTCAGGTGTTTGGGGCTCACCTGCAGGAGCAGCAGCTTCTCCCTGTGCCCACCTGGTGCCCAGGGGGTGGTGGTGCCTCCCCAGCCCTGCCCAGCCCCCAGGGCTTTGCAGAGCTGCCCACAGCCCCCAGTGTGACCCATCCCACAGCTGCCCCGAGCTCAGCCCCCCAGGGTGGCACTGGGCCATCCTTGGTGGCATTAAGGGCAGTGCTGGGCCAGCATGGCAATGACACCCGCCTTTGCTCAAACTGAAAATGGTCACCGGGGGTATTGTGCTGGGAGCCAGGGAGAGGGGGGACCTGCTTGTCACACGCTGCCTGGCCACTGCCACCAGCTGGGTTTGCAGTGTCTGGGAGGAACATTAGGAGCCTTTTAAGGGGGCAGATCCCCCTGAGCTGCAGCGGGCTCCGTCAGGTGCCCGGTGTCACATCCCGTGTATGACAAACATTTGATGTGACACTTATGCACGCAGGTTGCTCCAGAGATATTTTTATAGGTCAGACTAAATATCACACATCCCAGCCTTCAGTCAGGTGCTGGAGCTGCTGTGACTGCAGCTAATGGCCTTGGGAGCTGCTCTGGCTCCTGTAAACAGCATCCCGGGGAGGGCAGGGACACGGCTGGGCTCTGCCAGCCCGGCCACTCTGCTGGCCCTGGGCTCTGTCCCTGCTCCTGTGGGAGCTCACCTGTGCCAGCTGTGCCAGCTGTGCCCGCTGCTCTGGGATTGCACAGCCCTCCTCCTCCTGGTGCTGCCAGAGCTCCTGGTGCCTCCCGGGGCTCTGGCTGCCCACAGTGACCCCCAGATGTGTCACAAAGTCTCTTTTCCCAGCCCGGCACTCAAGGAAGGACTCAGAGCTCTTCAGCTCTCGCTCTCAAGGTTGTTCATTGTTCCTTATCTATAAAATTCTTTCTCTGTTCTGCCCAGATCCGCTCAGCAGGACAGACAGAGGCACTCTACCTGCCCCAGGGCAGTGTTGTTATCTTTTTATACCAAAAACCACCTGTGCAATATTTACCATCCCTTCCCAATCCCCATCACCTGTGTTAGACAGTGAGCTCCTGCTCTAAACCCATCCAAAAGTGCCACCATCACCCAGAAGGTGGAGGCCAAGAAGAAGAAGAAGGAGAAAGGCTGGACATGCCCAGATTCCTCCATTTTTCCCCCTGAACCCCCATTCTAAAAACCCTAAAAAAATCTATTTTTCCACCCTGTGAGAAACTAATTATTACGCTGCTTATACTTTTGTGGCTTGCAGATCCTCATACAAGGCTGGTAATTTGTTCCAGGGGTCATAACCAAAACCACAGGGTCCTGGGCTCTGTGCCAGGGTCTCTGAGCCCCCTGGCAGGGTTGGGCAGCCCAGGACAGCCAGAGGGATGTCCTGAGTTCCAACAGTGCCCAGCCAGAGGCTTTGGGAATGATGGGACAGGGGGTGCAGGGGTGAGGCTGAGGGGCACAGGAGCAGCCCTGGAGCTGCCTGAGGATGAGCAGGACAGGGATGCAGCAGTGGCACTCCTCACCCCAAGCCCTGGCTCTGCCTGGGTGTCCCAGAGGTGCCCCTGATGTGCTGGGTGCTCGGAGGGCCCTGCCAGCAGTCAAGGGTGTCCTGCAGAGCCCAGCCTCCTCCCCTCCAGCTCCCATCCAGAGCTGCACCTGAAACAAAGGAAGGAAAATTATCTGGAAGCCAGGGATTTGAATTCTAGCAAGTTAGGTGTAGGTGATGGGATACCAAAAGCTGTTCCTAAGGACAGTGGGAGCTGGTGTTTGGGAAGGTTCTGCATAACAAAATGTGACAGAGTTAGATTTGATTTTAATTATCTCCGAGGTCTGTTTTGGATGATGGTTCACCCTCGTGTGGTTTTTTCCTGCTGTGTTTTGGGTGACTCAGAGGAGGGGCAGGGGAGGCTGGAATGCTGGAACAGAGCTCCTGCTTTGCCTGCTCCTCTCCTCCTTTCCAGAGGCTGGTTTGGGAGGAGCTGAGCCCCAAAGTCCTGATTAGCCCCATTTCCAGCCACCCTCCCCTGTCATTCAGACAGCCCTGCCCAGCTCAGGTGGCAGAGAAGGAGCTGCAGGGTCAGACACAGGCACCTGCCCAGGGGCTCCTTTCTGCAGCCCAGCAGTGCCAAGCAGGGCCTGTGTTTGCTTTTATACTAAAAACTATGTGTACATTATTTACCATAACTTCCCAATACCTGTCACCTGTGTTAGACAGTGAGCTTCTACTCTAAACCTGGGCTGCTCCAG
This sequence comes from Serinus canaria, assembly GCF_022539315.1. NCBI lineage: Eukaryota > Metazoa > Chordata > Aves > Passeriformes > Fringillidae > Serinus > Serinus canaria. The sequence goes on from NC_066321.1 coordinate 756,571, forward strand.
GGGTGGCTTTTGTCCACAGCTGGCACCAGCCAATGCCCTGGAATGCCTCTGACACAAACCCAGGAAAAGCCTCGTGCAGGGATCCCTGGAGTGCCCCAAAGGTGTTGCTGATTTCAGCAGGGCTCATTGTTTGTCCTATCCCTTGGTTAGGACAAACCATGAGACAACTGGAAGGCCACAAAAGCAGCAGTTCAGGAGTGCTGGGAGCCCTTCCCTGCTCCAGGGGACCACAGGAGGCTGGACATGGGGCAGGGGAACTCCTCCTGGGCCCAGGTGGATTTTAACGTTCACTTGAATCTAGGGAATGAAAAATGTGATTTATTGGATTGCAGGAGTTGGACACCTGCAAGGAGGTGACAATCCAGGGATTCAAAATCTAAATAAAGGAGCAGGGAGGGACCCTGGGGGAGCATGATTGCAAAGTGGAGCAGTGAAGGGAAGGGAGTACGAATGCACTGATGTTACAGTATTTATTGTGCTGGGCACTCACTCACGGGTCAGGAAATCTTCCTGGCCAAAGCTCCCACAAACAGAGAGGCAAGAAAAGGGCTGGGTGGGAGGGAGAGCAGAAAGTGTTCCCAGGAATGTCTACTGGAGGGAGGAGCAGCCTTAGCCCTTGCTGGTGTTATTCTGAAAAGGTCCAACTTCTGTAAAAACACAAAAATCACCCTCAGAAAGTGGAGCATCATCTCTCACCCACAGCTGTGGGGCAGAACCCAGCTTGGGGAGGCTGGGAACTCCAGGGCTGCTCCTGTGCCAGGTTTAAGCTCACGGTGGCCACTTCTGAACTGGGGGAGTGGATCAGAGCAGTCCTTGGGGCTCCAGCCCAGCCAGGACCCGAGGGGCAGCTCAGGACACTTTTCCTGGGGTTGCCCAGGAGTGTTTGGGCACGGCTGACACCAGGACTGGCTTTCCCCCGAGGAAAACCCAGGAAAATGTTTAAAATGCCGTGGTCCCTGTGCCCCTGTCCCTGCAGGCAGCAGCCCTGCTGTCCCCAGTGTCCCCAGAGAGCCCCTGCCACCCCCTCAGCACCGACTGTGCTCCTCATACTGACTGCATCAAGCTGCTCCTATCGACGTTTTTAAGCTCAGGTGATTGATAGATTTTTCCTTAATTTCTTTAATTTCCGAATAATCCCCTGGTTCTGTGTTTTATTGGGTGTGCTGTGAGCTCCTTATGGGTACCCAGAGGTGCTGCTGGATTTCCCCTGGAGCTCAGATCCTGCCTTGCCAGGCACTGCCTCCTCCCCAGTGCTCCCAGTTTGCTGCTCCCTCGGGCCTTGCTGGGCAGGCAGGGGCTGGGGGCTGCTCCCCACTGCTGGGAGCCCTGCCCTGGCAGCAGCCCTGGCAAGGAGCAGTGCCAGCCTGGCTGCCAGTAGCACCGGGCACATTTACCCCGCGTGGTTTGAGCACGGCTCGGGAGGGGAGGCTGTCTCCAGCCTCGCTGTCTGTGCCTTTTATCCACTCCTGACAGGATTTATTGGGAATGAGAGGAATTGTTTCAGAACAAGCGTCTCTGACAGCTTGGCAGATTGATAGAGAGGTTTTCTGATTTCATCTCTTTTTTCTCCCCTGTTCCCAGCGATGCCTCCTGCCCTGCCAGTCTCTCCCCAGCAGTGTTGTGGCTGAGACAGCCTGTCCTGCACGGCCTCTGCAGGCCATGGCATCTTCTGGGGCTGCCTGCTGCTCCCTCAGCACACCCACAGCTCACAGCCCCCCTGGGATTTCATTCAGCCCAGCAAGGTGGGAGCTGAGAGCTGGGCACGCTGGGGCTCGGGGCAGCCAGTGCTGACAGGAATGGGGCAGAATTCCCACTCTGCTTCCTGGAGAATGCTGAGCTCCTGCTCCCCAGCTGCCAGGCTGTCCCCTGGCTTTCAGGAAACCCCACACTCTGCCCTGGTGAAACTGCAGAAGCAAAACTGAGGATTGTTTTGGATTTCTTAGCGATGGAATCACTGAAATGTGTTGGGACTGTGGGCTCAGGGTGGAATATTCCCCCAGAAGAGCAGTGCAGGGTATGGCTGTCACCTTAACAACATCCACGAGCACAGCTGTTGATAGAGGCATCGTGAAGAATTCTACCCAATTAGTCATTTTTAAAAGATTTTTTTCCCTTCATTCAGAGGAAAAAAAAAAAGAAAAGAATTAGGTTTCTTAAAGAATTCCCGGTAAATAGCAGGATTTCTGTTTAGCAAAGAAGCATCTTGCAGGCTCTTCCTCCTGTCCCTGCCTTATCTCCAGCCTTATCTCACTTCTGGGAGCAGCTCCCTGCCCTTCACCAAGCACAAATGTTGGGTGTTCTGGAATGCAGTGGGTGCAGTCCCTCCTGCTGAGGGGGCTGATGGCACAGGGGCTCACAGTCAGGGGTGTGCTCAGGAAACGAGGGGTTAAACGGGGTCATTGACAGTGCTCCTCCCCAGCCCCACAGGAAACACCTCTGTTTCATCTTGGTTTGTCTGCAGAATGCCTGAAGGCCATCCTCAGGTCCTGGGGTGGGAATGGGGGTGGGAATGGGGATGGGAATGGGGGTGGGAATGGGGATGGGAACGGGGATGGGAATGGGGATGGGAATGGGGATGGGAATTGGGGTTGAGATGGGGATGGGAATGGGGATGGGAATGGGGGTGGAGATGGGGGTGGGAACGGGGATGGGAATGGGGATGGGAATGGGGGTGGGAATGGGGGTGGGAATGGGGATGGAAATGGGGGTGGGAATGGGGGTCGAGATGGGGATGGAAATGGGGGTGGGAATGGGGATGGGAATGGGGGTGGGAATGGGGGTGGGAATGGGGGTGGAGATGTCCAGAGCAGCACAGGGATGGGATTTAAGATCCCTTTCAACCCAGACCACTCTGGGATCCCAGGAGTGTGACAAGTCACTGCACAGGGTCTTTGCGGGACGGGAGCAGAGCAGAGGAGGTGGTGGTGAGGGATGTCCCAGCTTTAGGAATGTTTGCCAAAGGAAGGTGGTCAGAAAGACCTGGGAGCTGGCAATGTTCAGGGTGTGCAGCTGTGACCACATTGCTGCAGCCCAGCTGACAGAGCCCCCTGCTCCTGCCTTCCCTGGCAGTTTGCAAGGGAGAAGCAGCAAAATCCACCAAGTGTGAGACCTGAATTGCTGCCCTGGGCAGGGGGCTCAGAGCAGGGCAGGCTGGCCGTGTCCCCGTGGGACCCAGCAAATTCCTCCCCTGAGGGGGGCCTGGGCTGTGGCTCCTTGCTCCCCCCAGCCCCTTTTCCTTCCCCTCGGTCCCTTTCAGGCCGTGCCCGGGGGAGCTGCGAGGTGTTTGTTATTCTGCTGCCCGGGTTTCTCCAGATGTTTAGCTACAGGGTAGCTCTGCTGCACAGCCCCGTGCAGCTGCTGGGAGAAGGAAATGCAGCATCTGTGCCTTGTCTGGGGGATCTCAGTCCCTGGAAGTGCCCCCAGCTTGCAAGGAGCTTTTGCATTTCAGTCAGACCGACTTCAGAGCACACCGAAGATTTATTCCTGCCTTTCAAATTAACTTCCAGCTCCTGTGCTGATGGAAATTGCTGAGCCTCTCCTGAGCAGAGCTGTTTGCATGGAAAGGGACGTGGATCAGGGCAGAGAAAGAGGCTTTGTATCAGCCCAGGTGTGCCTGGCCCCGGGGGTACTTCAGTAGAACTAAAACATTTATTTACTTCACAGAACAAAGTTTTTTAGTATTTATATTTTGTAGACTCTTCCCCCCTAGAATTGTCACAAAATGCATCTCGGTGAACTTAAGAGATTACCATGCTTTTAGCATTTTAATTGAAAAAAAAGTTATACAGAATTTTAGGGGTTTTTAAACTATGCTTATTTTTGTTAAGATGTGAGTTTTAGTTAATACATTTATTTTTAGTCTAGCAGAGTGACAGAGGAAGTCAGTAATTTTTCCTTGGCACAATCACTCATCACAACCCCAGCTGCTCTCTGCACCCTCCTGGTTACACCTGTGATGTTTAGAGGAGTTCCTGCCTCCCTGTGCCCTCCAAAGCTCTGCTAGCATTGCTCAAATATTTGTGAGATGGGTTCTGATGAGCGCTGAATGCTCTCCAAACCTTTCCCAGAATATCTCCAATAAATGAAAGAGCCTGCTCCATAAATATTTGGTGTGAAAGCAGGTGATGTGGGCAGAGCTCAGGGAGTGATTCCTCCTGCCCAGGTGATGTGGGCAGAGCTCAGGGAGTGATTCCTCCTGCCCAGGTGATGTGGGCAGTGCAGAGCTCAGGGAGTGATTCCTCCTGCCCATGGATGCTTTGGATACATCCCTGGGGAGCCTGGGAACACACACAGCCCTGCTCAGGCACATGGGGCCCAATAGAGCCTGGGAAATGATTTAAAATCTCTTCCCTGCCCATCCCTGGGATAATCCTCTCCTCCACAGCTGTACTGGGCTCTCGGGTGCTCCCCTGGCAGCCCAAAGCCATCCCAAAGCTGTCCCAGTGTCCTTAAATCCTGGGAGAAACTCCCTCGTGGATTCCTAAGCTTGTGCCCCATTTCTCAGCACGTCTGCAGAGCCATCACCTTTTCTTTGCTCTTTTCCCTGGCATCAGCAGCCCCTGAGCTGACCCAGCCCAGGCACACAAAGCTCTTTTTCCACAGCAGGAAAAGGGAGCCCCTTTCCCCTCCCAAGGCAAGGAGCCCTTTCCAGCCTCTCCTAAATAGGTACCAGCACCTGGCTTTTACAAACAGGAGGAATTAGGCTCGGTAGCATTTTGCTATTTGAATGACCTACTCAGTGGAATTACAGCAGCAAACTAATCCTTTAGGAGAGATGGCTCTATCAATCTTGGGATTTTTCTAATGTGGAAGCTACTCAATTGCATCTCAGAAATCAGGGAGGTAATTACTCATGCAGACAGCACAAAATGAAAAAAAAAAAAAGGCAAGTTCTGCTGAGTATCCCTTTTAGAAGAAGCAGTGGAACAAGGAAAACAGCCTCTATAATCAGTCAAATTCTTCCACTAATTTTTCAGGTGTTGAAGGCTATAGTGAGGATACATGCCATGAAAGTTAACAAAGCAAAGTGGCTTTAATAGAGAGTTTTACAAGAGAAAAATGCCTCTTATTAGGCAAACCTACTATTTTAGATGTAGTTCCCCTGTTGCAAGTTCATTGTTTAAAGCAGCCGTGGTGGGAGATGAATGCATCCCCAGATGCCTCGGGAGGCTGTGGTGACAGGTCCCAGCTGTCCCCTCACCAGCACCCCGTGGGGCTGGCCCTGGTGGCAGTGCCAGCAGCCTGCACTGAGGCTGGCAGGGACAGCACAGCGGGGCTGTGTCGGAACTCAGGACATCCCTCTGGCTGTCCTGGACTGCCCAAACCCTGCCAGGGGCTCAGAGACCCTGGCACAGAGCCCAGGACCCTGTGACTCAGATTGTGACCCATGGAGAAATTACCAACCTTATATGAAGGATTACAAGCCACGACAGATTAAGTAGAATGACAGTGAATTTATCACAGGGTGAAAAATAGATTTTTGGGGTTTTAGAATGGGGGTTCAGGGGGCAAGATGGAGGAATCTGGTCATGTCCAGCCTTTCTTCTTCTTCTTCTTCTTCTTCCTCTTGGCCTCCACCTTCTGGGTGATGGTGGCACTTTTGGATGGGTTTAGAGCAGGAGCTCACTGTCTAACAGAGGTGATAGGTAGTGGGAAGTTATGGTAAATATTGCACAGGTAGTTTTTAGTATAAAAAGATAACAACACTGCCCTGGGGCAGGTAGAGTGCCTCTGTCTGTCCTGCTGAGCGGATCTGGGCAGAACAGAGAAAGAATTTTATAGATAAGGAACAATGAACAACCTTGAGACTGAGAGCTGAAGAGCTCTGAGTCCTTCCTTGAGTGCCGGGCTGGGAAAAGAGACTTTGTGACACATCTGGGGGTCACTGTGGGCAGCCAGAGCCCCGAGAGGGCAGGGACAGCCACAACAGGGCTGGGCTCCTTGTCAGTGCAGGGGACACTGCAGTGACACAGAGGGACCCAGGAGAAACAGAAACCTGTGAATTCAGAGTGCTCTGCATCTCTGGGCTTGCTTTGAGCGCTGTTACATTACAGCTCTGAAATGTCATTGCCAGGCTGGACAGCTCCTCCTGCTGCAGGGATTTGGGGTTCTCCTGCTCCATACCAGCTCCCCATCCCTTTTCCCCTAAAGCAAACCCTGACCTGACCTGGAGGCTGTCCCCTGTGCCCTGTTCCTGGGACACGAGGGCTGATCTGGCTGTTCTGATGTCAGGGAATCTTTCAGGGTCCATTAAACACCTGGAGCTCTGCAGAAAGAGCCCACAGAAGTGCAAGGGCCTGGTTTTATCCCAGGTTTTGGGGACAGAAGTGGCAATGCTGGACCCAGTGATGGGAGCAGCCTGCTGGGCTGGTCTGGCTCCAGTGGGATCTGTGAGCCCCAGGGTTTTTGGGGTGTCCAGGATTTCCATCCGTTTCCATCCATCCTTCTCAGTGCTCAGACTGAGCAGATGTTTTGCTTTGATGGAAGCAAAAGGTTTTTATTTGTAAATATGTTAAGGAAATAACCCTTTTCCCAGGCTTTGTCAAACATTTGCCAAATTGGATGGGAATGTTCCCCCTCCAGCATTTACAGATATTAGTGAATAACTGTCACAGCTCCTGCCTGCAAGCTGGCAGAGTAATGGTTTTGTTTGATCTAATTGTATATTTATCTGATAAGGACAATTAACAGGCAAGACAGATCACCCCTCTGCATGTGTGCATTTATTTCTGTGCAGGCCCAGTATTTTATGTGTTTATAGCAGTACCTGTGTGTGCTGTGATGTATCTGTTAGGGATTTATTAATTACAGCTCCCCATTTTTACAGGTTTAACATCACAGATCCTCCTCCAAAGCCAGTGCTGTAATTGCTAGGGAAGAACAGGAAAACATAAAGAGCCTTTCAAGGGAATAATTTTCTAAAAGTCAGAATCTGCAAAGCTTATTTCTGATGTCAGGAGTGCCATGGAAGTATTCACCGAGGTGAGAAGCTCAGTTTCAGGGCTGAAATCCTCTCTGCTCCTCTTGGAGCAGGGAGAGATTCATGTCTTCATTACAGGGATCTGCAGAGTATTGCAGGGACTCTTAGAGCCAAATTAATCTGTAATCCTGTGTTTAGTCACACTTGCAGTGGGAGAGCCCCGGGAAGGTGGATGGAGCAATGGATGAAGCACTTCCAGGCAGGCTCAGCCTGCTGGAGCTTCCAGGCAGGAGCTCTCCCATTCCAGCACTACCCTGTGCTCCCAGGGAGGGTGGAATCCCCATCTCTGGATGTGTTTAAAAAGCAAAGTGGCCATGGCACTTGGTGCTATGGGCTGGGTGAGGTGTTAGGGCACAGGCTGGACTCGATGGTCTAGGAGGTCTCTTCCAACCTCATCATCCTGGGGTTCTGGGATTGTGAGATTTGGTGAGTTTGGGATTCTGGGATTGTGTGATTGTGAGATTTGGTGAGTTTGGGATTCTGGGGTTCTGGGATTGTGAGATTTGGTGAGTTTGGGATGCTGGGATTGTGTGATTGTGAGATTTGGTGAGTTTGGGATTTTGTGATTGTGAGATTTGGTGAGTTTGGGATTGTGTGATTGTGAGATTTGGTGAGTTTGGGATTGTGTGATTGTGAGATTTGGTGAGTTTGGGATGCTGGGATTTTGTGATTGTGAGATTTGGTGAGTTTGGGATTGTGTGATTGTGAGATTTGGTGAGTTTGGGATTGTGTGATTGTGAGCTTTGGTGAGCCCCGTGTTCTGCACAGCCCACACAGCTGCCCTGCCCATGTTCTCCTGGAGCAGGGAAGGCTCACCCCTTCCCCTGGGTCACAGTCCAGCCCAGCACAGCCTTTTCTCTGAGCAGCTCCAGGTCCCTGCCCTGGCACCCTGCCCTGATGAGCATTTCCCACCTGGCTGATTTGCAGAGAGCAAACCCAGCTGCCCTTCCTGGGCCTGGCAGGGACTGAGCAGCCCTGGGTCTCAGACGAGTTTCCATCACTTTGCCTTCACCTTTCCTTTCCTTCCCCATCTCCAGGCACAGGTGAGGCTCCTGGTGCCCATCCCACACCCTCTGCCCAGTCCCCTCTGCCCTGCAGAAAAGCTTTCATTTATGGCTGTGCCCGCCTGTTGAGATAAGGCACGAAATGATGACACAGACACTGCTGCTCTCGAGGGAAACAAAAAAAGAGGACCTTTATTTTCTGACTCTAACATTTATAGTTTTCTAAAAGTGACAGTGGATTGGAGGGTGACAGTGCCACCTCTCCAATGCCACTGGACAGACCAAGGGTCCATCAGTTCTCTCCACCTCCATGAAAGAATGCAAAACATAGGTTATTTACAGAATGGTGTGTGAGAAAGTTTGTTGAGAGAATATAAACATCAGAAGGCTTTACAAAGTTTTACAAAATCAGGGCGACACCCGCCTGTCCCGGCTGCCCTTTAGCCCATGCCAATCCATTTCTCGTTGCATTTCTGGGCACTGCACTTCCTCTGCTTGCCCAGACCTCAGTGTGAGCCCAGAGAGCCCAGTCTGTGCTGTGGAACGCTGCCAGGGGCTGCCAGGGAGCAGCAGCCCCCTGTCCTCCCCACACTTTCTGCTTCCCAGAAGGAATTCTGGCCCGGCTCCTCCTGCAGCCCCTGCAGCCAGCCCCACGTCTGCAGGGAGCCCCACTCACACAAACCCCTGGCCCTGGGTGCCTGCAGTGTGACATTTGCTCACAGAGCAGCTCAGCTGGCATCGATTTTCGGCAGGTGCCGTGTTTGACCAAGGGTGGAAGGTGCTCCTGCTCCTGCCTTGAACAGGATAATGACAGCAAGGGCTGGGGCCAGGCCAGGAGCTGCCCCAGACACGGTACCAGGCACCAGATCTGCTAAAAACATCGATTTTCAGCACTGCCATTGGAAGCTCTTTCATTTCATAGCTCCCATTTCCCTGGTCCCCCCTGTTCCTGTCTCTGCAGCCTCCTGAGGAATCTCAAAGATTCCCATTTTCCTCAGGGTGGGTGGGGGGTCTTTGAGCGAGGAACACGTGCAGGGGGATTTGCTCCCTGCCTTCCAGTGCTATTAAGTGCACACCAGTGTCATTTTCTTGAAGCCTGTTTGCGGGGAAAAGTTAAATTGAGGGCAGGAGAAGTTGTGGATTGGCCGTAGGTATTTTTCTAAAATATCAGATTTAATTTGTTTAGGAAGTAAATGTTATCACATTTGTGAGGAGGAGCACTTGATGTGCGTGGCACGCTGTCGGCTGTGTCCCTGCTGAAGGCTTGGGAAGGCTCCTGATCAGCCTGTGAATCAGAGTTTGTGAAATGGGTGATGTTTATCACTCGGGGTGAGGGGGCTCTGCAGCCTCTGAGGGGGAGCTGCCTTGCAAGGATGGAGGATTTTGGTGCCTGCATTTTCTTGCCAGCAATTCCTGCTCCCTGACTCATCTGGGATTTAAAACAAACCACCCCAAAACAACTTCTCAGAAATAAGGAATAAAGGACCCCTTTTACTGGCACTGACTTCATCACACCCTGCTCCTTCCCACGAGCCTGGCTGAACAAAGGGGGAAACTGAGGAGCTGCAATTCCCAGAGCCAGCCAAGGAGCTCTGGGCTGGGACTGAGGCTGGGTGGTGCCTTCCCCTGGATCACCAGCTGTTCCTGCACCATGGAGCCAATTCCAGCTCCTTTCTCCCCATATTTCACCAGCTGTTCTTTCACCATGGAGCCATCTCCAGCTCCTTTCTCCCCACCTGTTCCACCATGGAGCCAATTCCAGCTCCTTTCTCCCCATTATTCCCCACCTGTTCCACCACAGAGCCAATTCCAGCTCCTTTCTCCCCATATTTCACCAGATGTTCTACCACTGAGCCAATTCCAGCTCCTTTCTCCCCATGGATCACGAGCTGTTCCCCATTCCAGCCATCTCCAGCTCCTTTCTCCCCATATTTCACCAGCTGTTCTTCCACCACGGAGCCAATTCCAGCTCCTTTCTCCCCATATTTCACCAGATGTTCCACCATGGAGCCATCTCCAGCTCCTTTCTCCCCATTATTCCCCACCTGTTCTTTCACCATGGAGCCATCTCCAGCTCCTTTCTCCCCACCTGTTCCACCATGGAGCCAATTCCAGCTCCTTTCTCCCCATTATTCCCCAGCTGTTCCCCATTCCAGCCATCTCCAGCTCCTTTCTCTCCCACAGCTCCCCCAGTGCCTGCCCCTGCCAAGGTCCTGCTCATCCCCAGGGAAGGCTGCATTCCCTGGAAATGTGGTGCCTGCTGCCCCTGGGATGTCCCCTCTGACCCTGCTGTGAGCACAGGGATTGTTTTGTCCCTGTCCCTGACTGCCCAGAGCTGCCAGGGCCGTGCCAGGGTCTGGTTTCCTTCTCACCTCCTCCTCTGGGACAGCAAGGAAAAGCCAGAGTGGGATTTGGATGGAAAAAGGATGGGTTTTGTCCCTCTCTCTGCCCTCTGTGTGTGGGAAACGCCTCTTCCTCCCAAATCCTCTCCAAACCCTTCTCCACACACTGTGGAGGGCTGGGGCTGGAGAAGGCTCCAGGCAGAGCTCAGAGCCCCTGGCAGGGCCTGGAGGGGCTCCAGGAGAGCTGGAGAGGGACTGGGGACAAGGATGGAGGGACAGGAGCCAGGGAATGGCTCCCAGTGCCAGAGGGCAGGGATGGGTGGGAGATTGGGAATTCCTGGCTGGGAGGGTGGGCAGGCTCTTTGCTCTTCTCATTATTAGCCAGCCATCAGTCCTTTCTTTTTGATTTTTTCCTGTTTCATTAATTTAGCCAAGTTAGCCCCAACTTTGGTGCATTGCCTTCAGTAAGCTGCTAGTTCCACTGACTCACTTGTCATTTCCCCTGGTGTGACTTTAATGCTGTGTCATCACCAATAACACAGCACAGAAATTAGGGAATTGCTGATTAATTTTCTGCAGATTAAGAAGAATTCTCCTGCTTCTCTGAAGCTGCTGCCACCAGGGCTGATCCCAGCAGCCCAGGGCTCCTGTTTTAAACACACCTGCTCCTTTCCAGAGCCCTGGTTTTCTGCTTGGCTTACAAACACACACAGACACTCTGCTCTATTGAATCAAAAACAGCTGAGCCTCGGAAAACTTTAAAAATTATTTTTAATGGGTTTTGGTTTAACTCGTGTCCACGGTGCTTTTAAAAATAGAATTTCTGAAAGGATGGAAAAGGAAAAAAAAAAGCCATTTTCCTGCAGTATTTGCCACTGCTGCTCAGTTTGGATTGAATTCAAACAGAGCCCCAGCCTGTCTCTTCCCCCGTCCTCCTGTTTTATTAGAGAGGATGCTCGCCTGCATTAGGCACTTATTAGATAAATACAGGAAAACTGCTTGTCATTTATGGGTTTATCCATTATCATCTCGCCCATCCGATAGAGTAGCCTGATTTCAAAGTGACAGCTGGTGGAACCTCTTCTTGATACATGCTAATCCAGTTTTTATTATGGAAAAATTGCCTGTGCTTTCAGGGAGTGAAAGGCAGTTACCAGACGTGGCTGCCGAGGGCGGGACCTTGTGCTCTCTGCTCTAACAGCCTAAAAACGAACCATTATCTCCCGGGAAACGGCCGGGCCGGGATGCACAGCGCTGCTGCCCGGGGAGGGAGCCCCAGCCCTCGGCAGCCAGGCTGGGGCACAGCGCCGTGCCTCCCTGCTTTGGGGGAGATGGGGGCACTGGGGAGGTGCCTCCTCTGCCCATCCCTGCCAGGGCATGCTGCAGGGCACTGGGGCTGTGTGTCCATCCCTGGTGCCCATCCCTGCCAGGGCATGCTGCAGGGCACTGGGGCTGTCTGCCCATCCCTGCTGCCCCTGGCTGCCAGGGCATGCTGCAGGGCACTGTGCCCATCCCTAGTGCCCTGTCCCTGATGCCCCAAACCTGGTGCCCATCCCTGGTGCCCCTGGCTGCCAGAGCATGCTGCAGAGCAGGGGGGCTGTGTGCCCACCCCTGGCTGCCCCTGGCTGCCAGGGCATGCTGCAGAGCAGGGGGGCTGTGTGCCCACCCCTGGTGCCCATTCCTGGTGCCCCTGGCTGCCAGGGCATGCTGCAGAGCAGGGGGGCTGTGTGCCCACCCCTGGTGCCCCTGGCTGCCAGGGCATGCTGCAGAGCAGGGGGGCTGTGTGCCCACCCCTGGTGCCCATTCCTGGTGCCCCTGGCTGCCAGGGCATGCTGCAGGGCACTCCCTGGGGCTGTGTGTCCATCCCTGGTGCCTGGGGAGGATGCGGGTCAGGGTCCTGCAGGTTCCTGAGCCTCCCTGGGCTCTGCTGGGAGATGGACAGGGCTGGGATGGAATTCCAGGTGAAGTTCCAATGAAAGCAGTGCAATCCTCAGAAGCTGCTGGGCAGGGATGAACTTTAAGGCAGGAGGCAATATTCCATAGGATGAAAAGCTGTTATCCCAAACCCCAAACTCCTGGCCCCTCGTCCCCCAAACCCCTCCCAAGGCAGGGGCAGAGCCAAGGAGCAGCTCCCTGGAGCTGCCACTCCTGGCTGGCAGCTGGCAAGAGCAGCTGGCTGCTCCGCTGCCACCCAGTCATTAATTTATCACTAAATTTATTAAAAGTGGCTAGATAACAGAATCTTGGTTAATTGAGAGAATAATAGGTGTTCCAAGCCTTGATTTTCCTTGCCTTTGCCTTTATCAGATCTCACTGGCTCCAGCAGCGTGTTCAACCCCTGATTCAAGTCAAACAGCCTGGTTTAAATTTTGAATTAGAAAAGAATTAGCACCGTGTCATCCAGGCTTGACTTGCCTTCTGAAGCTTAAATAAAAACTTTCATCCAAGCAGGGAGTCTGTGGAGGTTAAGTGCCCCTGCATGTACAGACCCTTAAAGATACTTTTCTTAGAGACACTGAAAGGAAAGAAATGGAAAAAAAACCACATCTCAAGTGGAGCCATATTAAAAGAAAAAAAAAGGGGGGGAAAAGGAAGAAACAAACAAAAAAATTCTCTGTTCTTTTGCCTCTGTACAAAATATTTGTTTGCTGTCCATATGCTCTGTGTGCATGCTGATTTTACTGAGCTGGGCTGGGTTTGAGGCAAAGCTTCAGGGATTGTGTGCACGGATGCCAGGCTGCAAAGAGCATTTTGAGACTTTCAGCAGCAAAATTTGACATTGGTTGTGGAGGCAATGGTGAAGGAAATAGGGCAGCAGGGAGGAGCCTTGGCTCTGTCAGAGCTGGACAGGTCAGTCCCCAAAAATCAGAATTTGTGTCCAAGGTGAGGATGAGTTCTCAGCCTCAGTACAGTTCATCCTGGAGCTTACACAATTCCCCTGGTGAGGGCTCCTGACCTTCCCACAGCACCTGGAACAGGAATTCCCCAGATGCTGCATTTCACTGAGGCAAAGCTGGGGAAATCAGCTTTAAAACGTGTCCAGCAGGGAGGAAAGATGCAAACAAAGACACCAGAGTCTCACAGAGCCCCAGAGAGCTTTGGGGTGCCAGGGACCCCAAACCATCCCGTGCCACCCTCCCCCCTGTCCCAGGCTGCCCCAAGCCCTGCCCAGCCTGGCCTGGGACAGTGCCAGGGATCCAGGACAGCCCCAGCCCCACGGGCACAGCCAAACCTGGGCACACTGCTGCCTGCCACGGGGGTGCTCCTGCAGGGCCCCAGGAGAGAGCTGCTCTGCTGGGGAGGGTGAAATGGGGCCTTCCTCCCCTTGCCCTCCCTCCTGTCCCCATTGCCAGCCCAGCCCAGCACTGCCAGGCCCTGCACTCATCATTCCACCAGCTCCAGCCCGGGAAGGTCAGACTGGGAGCAGGAGAATGGATCTGACTGAGGAGGCAGCGAGGGGTGGTTTGGGTGAGCTGGGGTTAATTCTCTGATAAAGAGCCCAAGGGGCAGCACAGACCTGGCCTGGGTGCTGGGAAGGGGCTGCTTCCAGCCCCAAGGAGAAGTGGGGGCTGTGCATGGACTTCTGTGGGGCACAGACTCCCTGACCAGGTCTGGGCTATGGAACAGCCCCTGCACAGCAATTCTGGGGGAAAACTCCCTCTGCTCCTCTCCCCCCCTGCTGCACCCGCCGGGCTGACCATCAGCTGAGGGAAAAGCAGGGTCTGCACTGATGGAACATTGCTTTGGGAAGCTACAATATTCTATTTGGGAAGCTGCCTGGAGATGGGTGTGCTGCTACTGACAGTGTTCCTGCAGAGCCTCTGGCCTCGTGCTGAGGGTTTGGGGCTGGCTGGGGAAGGGGAAATGTTCTGCTCCCCCAGCCTGTGTCACAGGCATGTGACATGTGTCCTTCTGTGCTGCGAAACACGAAAACCTGGACCTTTGGGAAAGGGATGGGGAGGGTTCCCTGGGCCCAGCCACGGCCCAGGGCAGCTGGGAGATGGGAACATTCCCAGCACTGCTCCCAGTTGTGACTGATCTCCTGCAGCACGGGCTCCAAATGCTATAGGGACAGAGATAAATGTAGATAAACAGGCACAGGGCTGGGCTCTGGATGGCATTTCATCCCCGTTCTGAATTTCCGGGGTTTCGTGGATTTCACTTATTTGAACACAGTTTTCTGCGATTTAATATAGAATCATTTTAGATCAGAAACGGGAAGGAAAAGAGCTGACACTCTTTTTGCTGCTGCCTCCCCCTCCCCGCCCCCCTTTTTAAGGGAAAGAGCTTTATCTTAATTAAAGTTTAATTAAGGATCACGTTTGGCAGTACTTTTCACACCGATCTACACCAGCAGATTTTCTAAGGCTTAACTTTATCGTGCAGAAAATCCTCTTTTATTACTCCCAACCTGTTGTAAAAGCTGTTGGCACGGAGCGATGGCTGCTTCATTCAGCGGCCTTGTTTGCCGCTGGAAAATTCCCAAGTCTCCGGAGACAGCACCACTGTGCTTCAATTTAATATCTGTCCTATCACTACAAGGCTCAGGCTCATTATTAATGATACTATTCATTAATTTCTTGTTGGGCCGATGTTGTTATTTATTAAAATATTAAAGGAAGCTCCTGAGACACATCCATAATGAGGGACACCTCCATCTCGCCGGGGCACGGGGATGGCTCGGAGAGCTGTGCCCCTGCTGCAGCCTCTCCTCCCTCATTAGTCCTGCCGGCTCTGAGTGACACCGTAAATCCATTTTGTGCCGGGCCCAATCGGCGCCTCGCACAAACGGGGGGCTCTCTCCTTTAATGAGCCATTCCTATGCAAAATGAATCGACCGCTGTCTAACTCATCTAATCTGCCCCTGTTTGGGGGAAGGACTAAATTGCCTGTATTTAGATAGGGAATAAATAAAAGCCAGACAGATTTTTTCCCTTTCCGGTCTCACATTTGGAAAATCTCAACCCCATAAATTCTGGGCTTTAAGGACCTGCCACCTCGGCTAACTAAACCCGCCGTGACATTTCCAGGCGCGCCGCTCGTATTGGGAGCAGCCTCGGCAGCGCTCCGTGCCCCGCCCTGGCAGCCGTGCCCAGGTACCTGCGGAGCTCCCCGGGCCCGTGATGTATGGCTCAGCCTTTCCAGCCCGGCATCTCCCACCCGCAGCACCGCTCCCATCCATCAAGCCCGGGGTAATGAATGAATCCAGGGCCGATGGGCGCTGCCGGCCGCTCCCGGAGCCGCGCCCGGGTCCCTCCTGCGCTGCCCGGGTCCGGGCCGGGCGGCACCGGCACCACAACCGGGCTGGCACCTCAGGGGGAAGTTTTCGTTTGTCCCGCACGGTTGTTATTCTCACCCCGTGCAAATAATGAAGAAATACCTCGCTGTTTTCCGAGGATTAGCTGGGAGTAATTGCAGCCTGGTTTGATCCCTCTTTTAATAACCTGGGCCCCTCTCAGCCCAGCCCCTCCGGCAGCTTTGTGTGATCCAAGGGCTTCCATCTGCACACACCCCCCGGCTTTGTGCTGGGCACCCCCGGCCCTGGGAGCCGGGCAGGAAAACCCTTCCTGGAGCAGAAAAACACATTTCCTGGGAGCAGGAATACCCCTTTCCTGGAGCAGGAATACCTCTTTCCTGGGAGCAGGAATACCCCTTTCCTGGGAGCAGGAATACCCCTTTCCTGAGAGCAGAAAAACCCTTTCCTGGAGCAGAAAAACCCTTTCCTAGGAGCAGGAATACCCCTTTCCTGAGAGCAGAAAAACCCTTTCCTGGAGCAGGAATATCCTTTTCCTGGGAGCAGAAAAACCCCTTTCCTGGAGCAGGAACACCCCTTTCCTGGAGCAGGAATACCCCTTTCCTGGGAGCAGGGCACTGCTGTGTGCAGGGTTCAGGGTGGAATATTTGGGATATTCCCTCAGCAGGACAGACACTGCTGTGCGCAGGGTAGGATATTTGGGATATTCCCTCAGCAGGACAGACACTGCTGTGTCCAGGGTAGGATATTTGGGATATTCCCTCAGCAGGGCATTTTCTGCACCTCTAACTGGTGGCAAACACACTGGAGGTGTCTCAGCCTCAAGTGCAAAGTTCAGTGAATTTGTGTTTTTCCCCACAATTTTTAACAGTATTTTGCCAGGCAGTTTTGAATTGATTTTTGAATAAACAGCATAAGGAGGTTTTCCTGAAGATCTCCCCAGGGAGCATTTCCAGGAATCTTGTCTGGGTTTTGGGGTGGGAATGGCTCCTGCAGGGGGGTTCCCTGCCTGGACAATTGTTCAGTGCCCTGCTCACACCTCCAGAGTCTCTCTGATGCATGAGAGAGGCTCTGGGCCATGTGAGGTCACCAAAGGAGGTGAAATTGGGGCTGAATTCTTCCTTTTGCCTGCCCTGGGAAGAAGGCTCTTTGCACCCAGCCACGAGCAGATGCCCTGGCTGCACCAGGGTGTCCTGCAGGAGCTGTGCCCTCCTGCCCGGCTCCCAGCCACAGCTCAGCATCAGCAATCAGAATTAAAGCAGTGCGAGCTCTGGGAGCAGAGGGTGGAGCAGGCAGGGAATGAAACTGCTGGAGGAAACAGCTTCCAAAGGTCTGGGAAATCCTGGAAGGGGAGACCCCTGTCCCTCAGGCTGAGCAGGGACAGCTCTGCCTCACTTCAGGCATTTCCTTCCTGTCTGTAAAGCTGCCAGGCTCTGGGCATGAAATCATGGGGGGCTTTTTGCTCCAAACTCAGTGGCACAATCTGAGTTCAGCTCTGTTTTCTGGGCTTTTATTTTCCAGGCCATTCCCTTGTAGGGTGGGTTTTTTGGGAGGTGGGGCTGTATTTGCACAGGCACAGAGCAGCAGCAGGGCCAGGTCAGGAGTGAAACCCGCTGTGGGATCACACCCACAAATGTGCAGGATAATAATAATAATAATAATAATAATAATAATAATAATAATAATAATAATAATAATAATAATAATAATAATAATAATAATAATAATAATAATAATAATAATAATAATAATGTTTCATGCTTTTCTTTGAATCCTACATTTTCACTTGAATAACACGTTTTGACATGACTAAAGCATATAATTTTGCTGCATGTTGTTAGGGGGCATTGTGGTGTTTGGGCACAGGTTGAGTTTGATGCTCCTGGAGGATTCGCCAACCAAATATTCTGAGATTCTCTTTTATTCTTTACTTCCCAAAATGCTGTGGGTCTCTTGAAGCTCCTCTGACAGAGCTGAGCCTGGAATTGCCCTTTCCCCATTTCTGCCCCCAGAGGAGGGGGTATTTAGGGAGAGAGGTCATTAAACACCCCAGCTGTTAATTGGGAGCAGCCAGGTGTGACAGTTCCTGGAGCAGCCACACCGCAGCTTTATTTCAAAGGCTGGGATTTATTTTTCTTTTTCTCTTTGCCTTCTTTCAAGGAACTGTGAAGGTTTTCATCTGAGTCTGGGTGTAGCTTTTAGTGCAAATGTGCTGCCAGAGCTGCTGGAGCCCCTGGCACAGCCATTCCATGTGATTTGTGGGAAGGGACAATTTGCTGGAGGTCTCCGAGGCTCTGTGGGGAGGGTTAATAACTCCTGGAGAGGTGGGAGAAAAGAAAGAGTTTTATGTCTCCTGCAACCTGCAAGACTATGAAATGTTTCCAAGTGTAATTTTCTTGAAGTTAAAGTTGAGGTTATTAAGGTTCACTTAGCAGATAAAGTTTGCCACAATTTTCTTGGTCTCTGTGATCAGATGACAAGATTTCTAATGCATGAAAGCAGGGCAGGATGTTGGGGGCTCTGAACCGTGCTCAGGGATACACCCAGGGCCTCCCAGCCCCTCTCCTTCCCATGCATTTCTATTTGCAGGGAAATTTGAAAGCAGTGCATTGAAGTTCCCCCAGCTGCCCCGGAGCTGGTTTCAGTTGGTTGGGCTTTGTAAAGCTCGGGATTAGCGACACCAGGGTCGGGGTGTGCACCCCAAACCTGGAACTGCCCTGACCCTCAGCCTGTCCACAGAAATGTGCTGGGCAGCACAAATGTGCTGGGAGAACTGGGCACCTCTGGGGGAAGGACAGGGCAACGCCGAGAAACCCAAAGTGGTTTTGTGAGGAATTGGAGGGGAAGAAACGTTCTCACAAGGGATGGGGGCTGCTGTGCACCCCTGCCCCTGGGGCAGGCCTTGCTGGGTGCTGTGAGAGCACAGAGGGTGCCCTGTGGGATTTGATCCAGGCAGAGCACAGCCAGGGTGTCTGGGATGTGCTGGGTGCTCTGAGAGCCCACAGGGTGCCCTGTGGGTTGATTTGTTCCAGGCAGAGCACACCAGGGTGTCTGGGCTGGGGTGCAGCTGATGGAGATCTCTGAGTCTGTGATGGTGTCAGGATGAAAAGAAGCAGTCACCCAGAAATGTGAGGCTCAGCCAGCTCTGCCCATCACAGGCTGCAGCAGAGCTCTGCCAGCAAAGCTCCTGCTCCCTCATGGAGAGCAGGAGGGCCCTGGCAGTGCCCAGGCCAGGCTGGGCAGGGCTGGAGCACCTGGGACAGTGGCAGTGTCCCTGCCATGGCAGGGTGGCACTGGGTGGGCTCTGAGGTCCCTCTGACCCAAACCAGTCTGGGATTTTAAATTATGACCAAGCCAATTCTTCACCCTCTTTGGAATAAACGGAGCAGTTTATTCTGAGTTATTCACTGAGTTAAATTCGTGTCTGTCCCTCTGCAGCTCTGTCCACTCCAGTCACTCCTCAGGGGCTGCTCAGGACCTTCCTGAAATTTCCAGCCTCTTGTTTTGGAATGTGGACTCCAAAGGAGGCCGGGCTGGGCCATTGGTGGTCTCACCAACCCAGCATTTGTTGATAAATCCACCTTCCTATCGCTGCTTGCTCTCCACTTCCCCGTCACTGACATGT